>NW_006408597.1:223516-254227 GCF_000296735.1 Chrysochloris asiatica
TGCCACAAATTCCCCCAGCTATGAGCCTTCCAACCTTCTAAGTATTCCTTTATATGTGGTTCAGAGTTCTGGGACCATCCCCTGAGCCTGCTTGTTTGGGTATTCTGTGTTGTTGTTGGCGGAGCTCTCTGCTATACGTCCACCCGATCCGCCATCTTGTTTGTTCCCTCCTCTTCACTTTTAGCAAGCAAGGTTGTATCATCTGCATATCACAGGTTGTTAATGAAGTTAATTTAGTCACTGAAAACCTTATGAATACTTTCCTTAAACAAGAACAAACCTCTCCTATATTTAATCAGTATGAAATTTTACAGAATCTCAGTCAAAAGCCTCAAAATCATAAAAATGTTCAGTTTAGAAACACAGCACATTTTAACTAGTTAATTTAACAAAAGAATTAAGGCCTAAAAAAGCCAGTTTACATTTACCTTGTACTGGAGGATGACCAATCAAATTGGGTCCTAGCCCAACAGAGATAGTCAAAGAATGGTATCTTATGAATATTTATAATATGCAAATAATTATCCTTTTTTTTTTTTTAATGTTTTAATGTGAATTATGTGATAGTTTACATGGAAGAACATTAGTTTTACATTCATACTATCGTATATCGTTTCATTGCCATGGTTACCATCCCCTCCATGCATCATCAACCAACCAAAGGGTATACACTACAAGCCTGCCCCCTGGTCATCAGCACACAGCCCCTCTTCCTCTCTAGGTCTAAAGTCCCTAGATGCTCCATCTCTCCACATCATCATCTCTGCCTCCATCTTAGGCATCACTGCTTCTCTGGGTAGGGTCCCGCTCTCTGCTCTTCTCCCTTGATGGTCCTAGGGACCTCCGCTCCTAGACTGAAAAGTTAACCACTCTCCCCCTAGCTACAAAATGTCTACCTTTACATTTCCAACCCTCACAATCAGTCTTGATAACAATTATTCACTATTGTATCACAAAAGACCGATCCGCATTTCCTTTCATCAGCCCTGTCTAGACAGATTGGATACTACTCAGTGGGAATTCTACCTTCCTCCATGCCCTCTGGATCTAGGTTCCCTCTTGAAAGCTTGTATCCAGTCATTTCTTGTCTTTGTATCCCCCCTTTTTGGGTAGCCAATGTCCAAGTTGCCCATCGCTGTCTACTCTGTGTGTGGAGGGGGTGGGAATGATCCTTGCTGTAAAGATATGTTCCCTCTTTTGAGCTACTGCATCCATAGATGTAGGTCAAGTTCATCACATTGTATCAGATTATTCTTTTTCTCCTCTTCTTTGCAAATAATTACCTTTTAATCTTACATATCAATTGTTTACTTAGAATATCTTAACTGTGCCCACCTAACAAACTGCTGCAAGACAAAAGCCACATACTACAATTTAAAACCACACAAAAAAACAGCAATTTAGCCACAGAAAAGACATCAAATTACAGTCACCTATATTGTGCACACCAGCAATAATCCAGCACTACCCAAGGTCCAGGGTAAAAGCAGTAGTTTTCCAGGTATGGCCCACAGATCATGAATGCTTCTATTCTTATTTAAATGTACCTCAGGCCAAAGCTCCAAAGGAGCAACTCAGAAATTTGCATTTTTTAACTCCTATGAAAAAGTCAACTTGGCTGTACCAGGATTCTCAGTGATTTAGCACTTCAGATGTAGTGATTTCCTCCATAATGGGACCTAATATGATATAATCCCCACTCCCATGATGTGATCTGATGTTGTCATCTGTAATCTAACTATTCTATGGGTTGGAAATCCTCACTTCTGTGATGTTAATAAGGCCAGGTGCAATCTACTGGATTAGGTTGTATCTTCCTTCAGTCTCTTGAGATATAAAAGAGATGAAACAAGCAAGCAGCGCTTAGAGGGATCTATTGCCACCCAGAAAGAAGAGCCGGGAGTGGAGTGTATCCTTTGGTCCTGGGGTCCCTACACTGTGAAGTTCTTAGAGGTGTAGAAAGATTGATGCCCAGACACATGGAAATCTCCAGTGAATGTTGGGCCCACAGATGCTGAAAGGCGACACGGACTTTCTCCAGAGTCGGTGCTCTGAATTTGAACTTGTAGTCCCCTGAAGAGTAGGTGAAGGCATTTCTGTTAAAGGTGGCATTTCTGTTATAGCAGCACTAGAGAACAAAGACAACACCTTTCCAAGGTTCCCATTGCTGTCCAGTTGATTCTGACTCATAGTGGCCCTATAGGACAGAGTGGAACTGCCCCATAGTTTCCAAGGTTGTAGATCTTTATGGAAGCAGACTAACACATCTCTCTCTGTCGGTTCACACCGCTGACCTTTTGGTTTGCCACTGAGCACTTAGCCACTGTGTCACCAGGGCTCCTTCTTCCAAGGTTGCTGTTGTTATTGTTAAATGCCGCTGAGTCGATTCCAACCCACAGTGACCCTATATAGGGTTTCCAAGGAGCAGCTCGTGAGCTTGAACCACCAACGTTTAGTTCAAATAACTTTGCAGTCTGATGCATTAGCCCACATGCCACACCTTCCAAGGTTGTTGTTGTTGTTAGTTGCTTTGAGTCAGTACTGACCCATCGCGACCTTATGCACAGCAGAACGAAACACTGCCCAATCCTGGGCCAACCTCACTACTGTTGCTACGCTTGAGTCCATCGATGCTGCCACTTGGCCAATCCAGCTCATTGGGGGTCTTCCTCTTTTTCTCTGACCCTCCACCTTACCAAACATGATATCCTTCTCCAGCTAGTACACTTAAATTTGAAAGCCATTGGTTTAGGGTTAGGACAGTAAGGAGAAACAAGAGTAAGATGGAAATATTGAAACACTAATAAATCCAGGGTGATCAATCCATCAATCAGAAGAGTGGTCAGTAAACCAGCCACATAAAAGCATCAAAGGATTCCTGTCTTCCTTCACTAGTAGTTAACTCATTATCAGAAAACTGATGAGGAAATGCAGCTTTGACCGTCAGGATGGCAAACAAATGGAAAATTCTGAAAGATTTTTAAAGAATCAAAATGTTTCCCCACAACTGTGTATGTAACAAATGAGCCATTTCGTCAACACTTTGTGGTTAATAATCCGAGCAGGTTTTCATCAGTCAGTTATGTCTGTCTTTCTGTTAGATTTTGCCCATCTGATTTCCTTCATTACACTAACCATCTCACAAGCATCTGGCTTTCCTTCTTACCCTTAGGTGTTCTTTTAATCATCTAGCTGTTTATTGCTGTCAGTTGCCATCAAGTCAACTGGATTCCAACTCCTGGTGACCCAATGTGTGCAGAGCAGAACTGCTCCAGAACATTTTCAAGGATTTGGGAAGCAGATCACCAGACCTGCCTTCCAAGATGACTCTGGGTGGATCGAATTGCTAGCTGTTTGCCCAGCAGTTAAGTACTTAACTGATTGCACTTACAGTGACTTAATGCCTTCTGAAGTAGAAGAATATGATGGACTGGTTTAACGCTTAAATTCCTAGTAACATACTGCACCGCACTGTCCATCTAGGTAACCACACCACACGCCTTGGCAGCCATCTTGAAAACAAGGCAGGGCTCACCAGGGAGAACACTGAGCAAACTGAACATTCCCATCACTATCGCTACAAACAGTTCAGGGAGAAATCCGAAAGGTGTGGCTTGTAGCTTCATTTTCAAATACAAGAACAGTGTTTTAAAGCTACTTTAATAAGCTACAGCCACTTTTTAATAAAAATTGATGTAATTAGTATGATCTCGGGACAAGGAAATGGGAGGGGGGAAAACTGAGGAAGGAAAATCCCCATTTCTTCCAGATACATGTTACTTACTCTATGAACAAATAAAAACAACACTTCTTATTGCCCAAATAAATTTTATCCAAGATACTCAAAATATATATTGAAACATTAAATAAAAGCAATCTAACATTACAAACAAAGATGATACAAAAGCTCGTATACTCAACATGTCAAATCATGTTACTTCAAACAGTCTGCCATAACTATTAAGGTGTTGTTGTTGTTACGTGCCATCGAGTTGGTTTCAACTCATAGAAACCCTATGTTGGGTTTCTGAGACTTTTTTCAAGAACAGAAAGCCTCATCTTTCTCCTGCAGAGCAGTGGGTAGGCTTGAACCATTATCCAGTGCTTATCATATGGAGACAATGATCATTTATTCCACATGCCTTATAAAAAATTGCTTTGTGAAGTCTTTGAAATTAGCCTAGATTAATATTTAGCTACAAAATGAAAAATCTCTAGATCCACTAATCCCTTCAGCCATCAAGGAAAAGCAATCCACCAGTGATATAATCACCCTCCAGAACACCCTGTGTACCTATTGTTGTGGTTAGTTGCTGTCACGTCCACTGCAACTTACAGCAACCTTATTACAATAGAATAAAACACCACCCAGAATGGCATCACCCTCACAATCTTGGGTATGTTTGAACTTATTGTTGCAATTATTGTGCCAATCCATTTCATTGAGGACTTCCCTTTTTTGACCCTCTACTTTATCAGGAGTCCTGGGGTGTGACACTGTAGGATAAACACTGGACTGCTAACTGCAAGACTAGCAGTTCAAACCCATCAGCTGCAACTTGGAAACCTTACACAGGGTTTGCTATGAGTTGGAACCAACTCAACGGCACTTAAACAACAAACAACTACTGTATCAAACATGATGCCTTTTTGTAGCAATTAGTCTTTGCTGATAATATGTTCAAAGTGATCAAGCCAACGTTGAACCACCCTTGCTTCTAATGTGCATCCTCTTGGCTGCACATCCTCCAAGACAGATTTTGTTCTTCACCAACACCGTAATTGAAGTTTCAAGAAGACACTGAAGTGTCTTCTTCAGCCTTCCTTTGACATTGTCCAGCTTTTTTATGCATATGAGACAACTGAAAATATGACAACTTGGGTCACGAGCTCTTTAGTCAACAAAGTGATATCCTTGCTTCTTAAGATTTTAAATAGATGTTTTGGGAGTAGGTTTACTCAAGGCAATACATTGTTTGATTTCTTGATTGCTACTTCTATTAGTATTCGTTGTTGACCAAGTAAAATGAAATTCCTGAAAACTGTAATCTCTTTTTACTTATCTTGATGCTTGTGGCCCAGTTGTGAGGCTTTTCATTTTCTTTACACTCAGGTGTAATTTAGGCTTCTACCTTCATTGGTCAGTGCTTCAAGTTGTCTTCACTTTTGGCAAGCTAGGTTATGTTATCTGGATATCACAAGTTGTTAATGAGTCTACCTCCAATCCCACAATGCCACCTTCTTAGATTATTTGCTCAGCATGCAGACTGAGTAAGTAAGGTCAAGGATATAACACTGCTTTCCCAATTTCAAGCCAAACTGTATCCCCTTGTTCCGTGTGAGCAACTATTTCTCCCCATCGGCACAATCAAGTGTTCTGGAATTCCTATTCTTTGTAGTGCTATCCATAATTTGTTAAGATTCACACAGTTGAATGCCTTTGCACAGGTAAACATCTTTCTGGTAATTTCTGCTTTCAGTCAAGATCCATCTGTTTTAGCAAGGATATTTCTCATTCCAGGTCCTCTTTTGAGAATTACTTGAATTCCTGACAGTTTCCTGTCGCTATATGACTGTGGCTATTTTTAATATTACCACCAGTAAAATTTTGCTAGTATGTGATATTAAAAGACATTTTTCAGTAATCTTTGTATTTCATTTGATTATCTGTCTTGGAATGGGCACAAATATGGATCTCTTGCAGTTGGTTGGCCAGATAGCTGTCTTCCAAATTTCTCGACATAGATGAGAAAGCACTGCAGTGTTGCATTCATTTGTTGAAGCATTTTAATTAGTATTCCATCAAGTCCAGGAGCCTCGTGTTTTCACCAATGCCTTCAGTGCAGCTTGAACTCCTTCCTTCAGTGCCAGCAGTTCTTCATCATATGCAACTTCTTGAAATGACTGAACATAGAACCATTCTTTCTGTGCAGTGACTCTGCATAGTCCATCCATCTTCTTTTGGCGCTTCCTGTGTCATTCCATTGTTTGCCCATAGAATCCTTCAGTAATGCAACTCAAAGTTTTCTCTTCATTCTTTCAACTTGAGAAATGCCAATCCTGTTCTTTCCCTTTGGTTTTCTAACTCCAACTCTATGCACATTTCATTATATTACTTTGCACCTTATTTTCTTGAGACACTCTTTAGCACCTCTTGTCAGGTTTTATGTCATTGTTTTTTCTATTCACTTTAGCTATTGGCATATCCATTAATGGTCTGTTCCTTCTTTCCAGTCTTTTTAATGACCTTTTACTTTCTGAATCCACTAACCCCTTCAGTTATCAAGGAAAACAAAAATCATACTAACAATACACCAGCAATATCAATCATACTCCAGAACACTGCCATGCACTTTTGTTATTGTTAAGTGCCACTGAGTCAGTTCCAACTCATAGCGACCCTGTGTAGAGTTTCCAAGGAGTGGTTTGGGAGTTTGAACCACAGACCTTGTGGGTCAGTGCTTATCCTACAGCGCCACACCAGGACTCTAACATGGATTTAGATATACTTAAAATAGTCCCAAACCTTGCAAAGCTTATAGATTGAGCAGAAACCCTGTAAAATGTAGGACAGAGGCCTCAGAGGTGGTCATCTCATACCCATTTCTTTCACTGGTGTGATACTGTAGGAAAAGCATTGGATAGCAGGTCATTTGAATTGCAAGGTCAACGATTCAAACTCACCAGCTGCTCTTAAGAAACCCTATACATGGTTGCTATGAACTGACTCAATGGCACTTAAAACAACAAATCTTCAATGCTGACAGCCTTTTCTCGTCAGCTAAAGAGTCCAGGGAGTCCAGGTGTGGTGCTGTGGGTTAATGCGCTGGACTGCAGGGTCAGTTTGAACTGCAAGGTCAGTGATTCAAGCTCACCAGCCACTCCTCAGAAACCCTATACAGGGTCACTATGAGTCAGAAACGACTAGATGGCATTTAACTACATCAATAAGCCCCTAGGAGTGCTATTGTGGCACTGCAGAACTATGTGCTGGACCTCAAGTCGGTTTGAGCTGCAAGGTCGGTGGTTCAAACCCACAAGCTGCTTCTTGAAAACCTTATACAGGGTAGCTATGAGTTGAAACCAACTCAATGGCACTTAACAACAACCACAATAGGTACAGAGTTTCTTTTGGAGGTGATAAAATGATCTAAAATTGTGGTGATGACTACAGAATTCTATGAATATATCAAACCCCAGGAAATTAACATTTTCAATGGGCAACTTGCATGCCATATGATTTAGATCTCAATGAAGCAATTATAAAATAGCAATAACCTAGAAGCCAAGGCCCGGATCCCAACCCCCACAAGCTGCTGTTACTCACTTTGAAGTCTTCATGGAATCATCTGCCCAGCCTCCCTGCCGACGGGGTGGCTTAGGGGGAGGCGCCTACAGAGAAAAGCCAAAATAACACACACAATTAATGTTTGCCTTCAAACTGAGGTTAAGGTCAAACAAATCTATGTTCAGATAAAAATCTTTTAAGTGAAGATCCAGAAACCTGTCTAATAGACTGAAGCAATACATGTGCTTTTATGTCCTTTTGGTAGATACATCAACATTTCTGTGGTCACCTGACAATGTGGATGAACAGCTGAAACTGCTCATACTGTTTTAAGCCCGCAATTACAGTCTCAGGAATTTACCCCCAAGGAGATCATCAGAAAGGAGCAGGTTATTTTTGAATCATGAATAATCAGAAATAACCTAAATGACCAACAATAAGGACTTCAGTAAATCCTCTACAACCCCACCCACTGGGCAAGAATCAAGACCAGCTGCTATACACTGGAGCAACACCAGCCAAAAGCACCCTAAACTAAATGGCACAGAGAATGGTGCACAAGCTCATCTCCTGATCAGCCCCACCAAGAGGCAATTGGCGAGTACCTAATAAAAGTACACCAACATACAATCATCAACTTACTACAAATACAACATCACAATGTCATGAAAGCAGCAGACAATTTCTGTTTACAAGAAGAAACAAGGCAGAGTGGTTCCAACAAGAGACCAAGAGGCAGAGCTAGGAAACATTTTTTGAGGGAAAAAAACGCATTGGAATTACCTGAAATAGAATTAAAGAAAACGATATTTAGGTACATCCAAACGATTCACAGAAAGGTCAAGGAAAACACGTAAGTATTCAGGAAAGTACTATAGGAACAATCAAACAAAAACATATAAAGAATTAGAAACGATACAAAAACTGAAATCTAGATGATGAATACCAAGATTTTAGAAATGGACAAGACATTGAAAGGCAAAGGAGTATATGCAAATCAATGGAAGCCCAGATTAGTGAGCTTGAAGATAAAGCTCTCAATATTAGTAAACTAGAAGAACAATCAGAAAAAATTATGCAAAAATCTGGAGAAAGCCTAAGATTCACATGGGCCACCACGAAGAGGAGTACCTTACAGGTGACTGGAATTCCAGAACAGGAAGAAAAAAGAAAAGCACAGGAAAAATAGTGAAAGAGCTGTTGGAAGATATTGTCCCTAACATCATGAAAGAAAAGAAGATAACCATTCAAGAAGCAGAATGAACACCAAGCAGGACATACTTCAAGAGAAAAATCACCAAAACATAAAATAATAAATTTCCAAAATCAAAGACAAGGAAAGACTCTTGAGCAGTTCAGGAAAAACAAAGTTACCTAACAAAGGAAAGTCAGAAGATTAAGCTCTGATTTCTCAGGAGAAACCATGCAAGCAAGAAGGTAATGGGAGATCTATACAAAACTCTGAAGGAAAAATATTGCCAACCAAGAATCATATGCCCACAAAGTTTTCCCTCAAATACAATGGCAAAATTAGAACATTTCCAGATAAACAAAAATTAAAAGTAATTTTTTAAAAACCAGACCAACTTTACAAAAACTACTAAAGGGAGTCCTTTGGTCTGGGAACTAACAACAGCAGACAACAACTGGAGACTGGTATACACACCACCACCACCCAGAATTCAATGCAGATATAGAAGTATCCAAAGCAAAACACAGACAGTAAAATGACTGTAATCAATTCATACCTATTGTCAAGTACACTAAACATCAATGGATTAAGTGCACCAGTCAAAAGACAGAGAGCAGTAGAATGGACAAGAAACCACGATGTTTTAATGTGCTGTCTACAAGAGACACAACCAACACACTCTGGAAAACAGCATGGCACTTCCTCAGAAAGTTGGAAATAGAAATACAGAATGACCCAGCAATCCCTCTACTTAGTATATATCCACAAGAAATAAGAGCCATAACACAAATAGATATATGCACACCAAGGTTCAGTGCTGTACTATTCACAACAGCAAAAAGATGGAGACAACTTAAATGCTCATCAATGCAAGAATGGATACACGAACTTTGGTGCATACACACAACGGAATACTATGCAACGATGCAGTATGATGATAAATCTGCAAAACACCTCATAACATGCATGAATCTGGAGGACATTATGCTGACTGAAATAAGTCAATCACGAAAAGACATATACTATATGAGATCACTATCGTAAAAATTCAAGAAAAGGTTTTCATACTATGAGAAACACTCTTTGATGACTACCAGGTGTAGGAAAGAAAGAGTAATTCACTGGCTAAGGGTAGACACATGTTAACTTGGGTAAGGGAAAGGACAATCTGCAAGTAGGGGAAGGACAATATGCAAGAAGAGGGAGACTGGCAGAAGAATGAAGACAGGTGAAGGCACAAGGGCTCAACGGGATAGAGGTAAATAGTTATACATACACAACCTTGCAACAACAGTGTTCTGTGTGTACATACATGGACAGAGACACAGGCTAAATGGGTATGGGAGGAAGAATGGGATAGATATTTATTCATATATCCCACAAACACATGACAGTTTGACAGAGGCTATCTGTACATGAGTAGCCACAGGGAGGAAGCGGGACAAGGGATGTTGCATGGAGGAGATTGCGATCATTGAGATGAAACAAAGTGTTATGATTTGTTGAACGTAAAACTGATGATCTTGTCTGTAAACCTTCACTCAATTGACAATAAAAAGTTAAAAAATATGCAAATAATAAAAATTTATTACAAAAATAACGATATGAGAAAGTTCAATATATGTTCATTTTTTTAAAGTATGTTGCAAAGCACTAGGTATACGTTTCTGATTTTGTTTGAAGATTATTAATACACAAGTTGTCGTTAGCAGCCACCTAGTTAGTTTCGACTCATGGCAACCTCATGCACAAAGAGCATAAAGTGCTGCCTAGTCCTCTGTCTCTGCCATAGTTAGGTGCGGATCTGACAATGCTCCATTGTGATCCACAGGTTTTCCATTGGCTGATTTTCAGAAATAGAACACAAGACCTTTCTCCCATAATCAGTAATCCTCATATTAGTGTTCATTTTCTATACGTACATGAGGTGAAGGGACTCTAGTGATGAAATTGTGGACAATCTTCAGCTTCCTTTTTTCTACTACTGTACAGTTTCCTGTTTATTTTTAACAATCAAATTATATGGCCATCCTTAATAACCAGAAAATAAAGATGTTAAAAGGTGGCTCATGTAGAAGGCAAACTAAACTGGTGTGTTAAAAATAGGAAGCATTCATCTGTAATACATTCATTCAGAAATCCAAGTGTATAAACTCTCATGCAGCATTTGGCAACTCAAAACCCCATGGGACTATCAACTCATCCACTGAACCCCCGTCACTGTGTTGATTAGCAGAGTATTGCCTATTTTGAATTATTCAGCATTTGCCTAATACTGATTTTGAAAGTGTCTACGTATTTTCTTTTCTAAGACTTGATACAATTACAACCACTGTTTTTAGTCTAAGGTGGTGGTGGTTATATGCAGTAGATTGGTTCCAACTCATAGGGGCCCTGTCTCAGCTTTCCAAGGCTATAGATCTTTACGGAAGTCATAAGCCTCAACTTTATCCCTTGGGGCAGCTGGTAATTTTGAATGCTGACCTGGTGGTTAGCAGCCTGACTATGCTATCAGAGCTCCTTGTTGTTGTTAAGTGCTGCAGAGTCAGTTCTAACTCAAAGCGACCCCGTATAAGGATTCCACGGAGCGACTGGTGGACTTGTGGTTAGCAGACCAGTGGTTATCCTAAAGCGTCACACCAGGGCTCCTTAGGTACTCTGATAAATGGACCAAAACAGGAATTAGCAAAGTTTTTGTATAAAGGGAAAGCTAGTAAATATTTTCGGTTTTATGGGTCATACAGTCTGTTACCAGTCCTCACAGCAGGTACTACAAAATAAATGACCATAAATCATAAACAAACACAGTCATGTGCCTTATGATGTCCATTTGGGAAACGTCTACCCAACTATACCATAGTTCCAACCTGTGTTGTTCTTGTTAAGTACCGTCAAGTCGGCTTTGACTCACAGTGACCCTATATACCATTTCCAAGACTTTTTCAATCTTTGCCGGAACAGAAAGCCTTATCTTTCTCCCAAGGAGCAGCTGGTAGAATTAAACTGCCATCGTTGTGATTTGTAGTCCAGTGCTTACCATATGGAGCCACCAAACTCTCTGTAAAGCCTATGATATTAAAAATCTGAGATACGTACAATGGCTCATAATGACAGGAGCTACTTTACAACCTGCATCAAAACATGTTTGTTAGTATTATTGATTATTGCATGCTCTAGTGTATCTGGAAGTATTTCTTTTTGTACATAGAAAGGTGCACTATATATACTAAGACAAACAATTGACTGTCTGACATTAGACATTAGGCATGAACTGTACCTAATTGTTTCAACCTGATGCAGCATTGTAGGATCAACATGAGACTGCCAACCGCCACTCCTCAGAAACCCTATACAGAGTCACTGAAAGTCAGCACTGACTCGGCAGCACACAACAACAACATACAAATTCAACATAAAGATAGACGTGGGCAGAGGTAAATAATGATGTATGCACAACCTTGGAACAACAGGGTTCTGGGATACAGAGATTGAGCCATGGTTGGAATGGGGAAAAGGGGGGAATAATGCTAAGGGGGGAAGGAGCTCTGGTAGCATAGTGGTTACGAATCGGGCTGTGAACCGCAAGGTCAGCAGTTCGAAACTACCAGCTGCTCTGCGGGAGACAGATGAGGCTTTCTGCTCCCATACAGATTTACAGCCTCGGAAACCCTGTTCAGGGTCGCTATGGGTCAGAACCGACTTGACGACACTTAACAACAACAATGTTAAGATGCTTGGCTGTCTTTTTTTTTTTTAATGTTTTATTGTGAATTATATGGTAGTTTACATGGGAGAACGTTAGTTTTACATTCATTCTATCGTATTATCTTTTCATTGTCATGGTTATAATCCCCTCTATGCATCATCAACCTACCAAAGGGTATACTCTGCAAGCCTGCCCCTTATACTCGCCCCCCTTCCCCCAGTCTTCAGCACACAGTCGCTCTCCCTCTCTGGATCTAAAGTCCCCAGCTGCTCCATCGCTTCACGTCATCATCTCAGCCTCCATCTCAGGCATAACTGCTTCTCTGGGTAGGGTCCCGCTCTCGGCTCTTCTCTGTTGATGGTCCTAGGGACCTCTGCTCCTAGACTGGAAAGTTAATCACTCCCTTCCTTGCTATAAAATGTCTACCTTTACATTTCCAACCCTCACAATCAGTCCTGATAACAATTATTCACTATTGTATCACAAGAGACCCATCTGCACTTCATTTCATCAGTTATGCCTAGACAGATTGGATACTCCTCACTTTCTCCTTCCTCCAGGCCCCCTGGCTCTAGGTTCCCTCTTGAAAGCTTGTAAGCCAGTCACTTCTTGCCTTTGTAGCCCCCTGCCTCCCCATTTTGGGTAGCCAATGCCCAAGTTGCCCATCCCTGTCTATTCTTTGTGTGGAGCGGGTGGGAATGATTCTTGCTGTAAAGATTTGTTCCCTCTTTTGAGCTACTGCTTCCATAGGTGTAGGTCAAGTTCATCAAATTGTATCAGATTACTCTTTTTTCCCTCTTCTTTCTTCTTCTGGTTGAGTTCTGATCATCCAGTCATTGAAGCCAGGTCAAGTGGGCATTATCTGCAAGTGTGGGTATTCTTATGCATATGGCCTCTCTTTTTATCAGCTGAATGCTTCACTTTCCACATTGTAGGGCTCAGCTTGCGGCTTCATTGCTGTTTTTCCCTTAGAGCGTGTATTCCCACTGAGTCTTATTCTTGGAAGGGGCTGGCTGTCTTTTGAATCTTAGCTCCGCGGGAGAAAGATGAGGCTTTCTACTCCCGTAAAGATTTACACCCTTGGAAACCTTGTATAGGGTCGCTATGGGTCAGAACCAACTCAACGGCACTTAACAACAACAACAACATATTATAAAATAGACACTGGAGGGGGAGAGAAAGGAATAGCCAGAAACATCACCAGGAAAGCTTGTAAGTCTGTCTTCTGCCTATAACTGATTGGAATACCTAAAATGGGGCTAAACGTGCCCAGTGAAGAAGGCTTCCTGCAGAGCCTCTGCAATACATAAGACTACAGGTGGAAGCCTGAACCACATCTAGATCTTCAGAGATGGGAAATTTCCACTTGAAAGGATTAGCGGACCAGCCTGGAGCAGCTAGAAGAACAGAAGATACTTCTTGAAAGAAAGACCTACAGGAAAAATATAAAACAATAGAGGCAGACTGACTGTTACTACAAGAACAAGCAACATGCTTGCCCAGAAAACATCAAGGCAAGTGGTCTGGTCCCCTCAGTGCAAACCCCCTTCCAAGAATAAGAGTCAGTGGGAATACACATTCTGATTGGTGACCACACTCGTCACTGATAAGGGTAAGTGAGGGAAAAACGGCAATGAAGCAGCAAGCTAAGCCCTACAATGTTCAATAGACTTCTGTGAACCTGCGTGAAGACCTGGTTGGCCAGCAGTGTGGCAAGACCTGGGGCCTCTTGGGCCCATAGTCAGTGACACAGCCACAGAGGACTAGAGTGGAGAGTGGAGAGTTCAGCTGATAAAAAGAGAGGGCATCTGCACACAAACACCCACACTTGCAGATAATACCCACTTGACCTGGCTTCAATGACTGGATGATCAGAGCTCAACCAGAAGAAGAAAGAAGAGGGAAAAAAGCGTAATCTGATACAATTTGATGAACTTGTAGCAAAGATCATTCCCACCCCCTCCATTCACAGAGTAGACAGGGATGGGCAACTTGGACATTGGCTACCAAAATGGGGGGCTACAAAGGCAAGAAGTAACTGCCTTACAAGCTTTCAAGAGGGAAGCTAGATTCATAGGGCATGAAGCAAAGTAGAATCTCCACTGAGTAGTATACAATCTGTCTAGGTGGGGCTGATGAAATGAAATCCGGATGGATCTCTTGTGATACAATAGTGAATAATTGCTATTTGGACTGTTTGTGAGGGTTGGAATTGTAAAGGTAGACATTTTTTAGCAAGGAAGGGAGTGATTAACTTTTCAACCTAAGAGCAGAGGTCCCTGGGACCATCAAGGGAGAAAAGCGGAGAGCAGGACCCTACCCAGAGAAACAGTGAGGCCTGAGATGGAGGCAGAGATGATGACGTGGAGAGATGGAGCTGTTGGGGACTTCAGACACAGAGAGGGAGCAGGGCTACATGCTTATAGTGTATACCCTTTGGATGGTTGATGATGCATGGAGGGGATTGTAACCATAGCAATGAAATAATATACGATAGGATGAATATAAAACTAATGTTCTCCCATGTAAACTATCACATAATTCACAATAAAACATTAAAAAAATAATAGACGTGGGAACTCATTCATGATCCAGGGACTGCCTGTATATAATATATAGTTCGCACAAAATCCACAGTACACAAATCGTATCTCAAAGAACTTCTTGTGGACATTAAACAATGCATGCCTATAAATGGGTGTGACTTTGTGGTTTGTTGGCCCCTGGACTAAAACACTGTTTCATTGCTGAAAGCCTATTCCATAACTTTCTAGGAAAATCCCACCTTAACATGCCAAAGTACCTTTATATTTTTGATGTTTTAATTTTACCCCAAGATATATCTTCTTTCCAGCTTCTCTGCAGGCACGACAACTTCTCAAGAGATAAAATGCATTTCCATACTGGACCTTTCTGTAGGCTGAGCCAGAAAGTGCAGGGAGGCAGGCCGGGGGCACTTCTCTCAGTCAGTCACTGGGAAACGTGAGGGGCACTTTAGAGAAGACCACCAACTTCAGTTTTCTATGCTAAAGGCAAATCATGAAGATTTTGGAGGGCTCTGTAAATCTCGGTTAGAAACCACAAAAATACAGAAATGAAAACAAGCTATTGTGTGTCCCTTACAAGACAGAAAGTCAGAGAACTAGTCAGAGATCCACCACTACTTCCCAGTCCACACACCCTCCACGAATGCTTGCCCAGGGGCTGAAAGGAGATCTGTCTCATGGCCAGTCTTTCCTAAGATTCAGTTAAGTGAACCAATCAGATTCTCTGTCCCAGGAATCTCGAGTTGAGGCACAGAGGCTAAGGGTCAATTGGAATCACAATAACCCAAAGCTACCACAAACCAGAAGTTGTATGTGAGCAGAAACTAAGAACCTTGCAGAGAGAGGTCGGTTGCAGAGACACAATGATACAGCAAGAAGGATAAGAGGCCCCTCTTTCTAGGTACTCAAAAACTATCGGTCAGACTCCTGATTCCCTCCTTATTAACACCTCTAGGGCTCTTACCTTGTGTTGGGGAGGCTTAAAAGATTAAACAAAAGGAAGCACTCAACTGATATCAATGGGCACTTTACACTGAGCTGCCCTGCACCTATCTTCCATATAGCATAGTCCCTTACTCACCGATAGGGCAGGTGACATTCCGAATGTGAAAATGTGCACTTAGAACTAGAAGCCACACACTGGCAGCCACATGCTTTGTTTGGCTACACGGTGTTTGTTTTTTAGTTTCAGCTACCATCTAAAAGATGGAAGGAATACACAGAGTCATTGTACCAAAAGGAAATGGTTAATGTTCAACCATTTCAAGAGATACCATATGAACAAGAGCCAATGATACTCAGAGAGGAAGTCCAAAGTGCATTGAAAGAAGTGGCAAAAAAAAAGCAACAAGAAATGAAGGAATAAAAATTGAAATCTTTCAGGAAAGTGAGGCAGCACAGGAGGCACTCACTCATCTCTGCCAAGAAATTTGGAAGACAACTGTCTGACCGACTGATTGGAAGAGATCAATATTTGTGCCCATTCCAAAGAGAGGTGACCCAACGGAATGCGGAAATCATCGGACAATCTCTTTGATATCTCAAGCGAGCAAAGTTTTGCTAAACGTAATACAGAAACGGCTACAATCATACATTGACAGAGAACTTCCAGAGGTTCAAGCTGGATTCAGAAGAGGCCGTGGAACAAGAGATATCATTGCTGATGTCTGATGGATCTTGCCTGAAAGCAGAGAATATCAGAAGGATGTTTACCTGTGCTTTATTGACTACGCAAAGGCTTTCGATTGTGTGGATCATGACAAGCTATGGACAACATTGAGAAGTATGAGTATTCCAGAACACTTAATTGTACTTCTAAGAAATCTGTACCTAGACCAAGAAGCAGTTGTTCGAACAGAACATGGGAACACTGAATGTTTTAAAATTGGGAAAGGTGTGAGACAGGGTTGTATTCTTTCACCATACTTATTCAACCTGTATGCTGAGCAAATAATATGAGAAGCTGGGTTCTATGAAGAAAAACATGGCATCAGGATTGGAGGAAGACTCATTAACAACCTGCGACATGCAGATGATACAACCTTGATCGCTGAAAGTGAAGAGGACTTGAAATATTTACTTATGAAGATTAAAGAGCACAGCCTTCTATATGGATTACATCTCAATGTCAAGAAAACAAAAATCCTCACCACTGGACCAATAAACAACATTCTTATCAATGGAGAAAAGATTGAAGTTGTCAAGGACTTCATTCTTCTTGGATCAACTATCAACACTCGCGGAAGTAGCAGTCAAGAGATCAGACGACGTATTGCACTGGGCAAATCTGCTGCACAGGAACTTTTTAAAGTATTGAAGAGCAGAGATGTCAGCTTGAGGACTAGGGTGCGCCTGACCCAGGCCATTGTGTTTTCAATAGCCTCATATGGATGCGAAAGCTGGACAGTGAATAAGGAGGATCGTAGAAGAATTGATGCCTTTGAGTTGTGGTGTTGGAGGAGAATACTGAAAGTGCCATGGACTGCCAAAAGAACCAATAAATCTGTTTTGGAAGAAGTGCAGCCAGAGTGCTCCTTGGAGGCCAGGATGGCTAAGCTTCGTCTCTCCTACTTTGGACATATTGTCTGGAGGAAACAATCGCTGGAGAAGGATGTCATGCTGGGTAGGGTGGAGGGTCAGAGAAAAAGAGGAAGACCCCGGCGAGATGGATCAGCCAGATGGCATCATTGATGGACTCAGGTGTGGCAGCGGTGGTGAGGTTGGCCCAGGATCGAGCATTGTTTCGTTCTGCTGTGCATGGGGTCGCTATGAGTCGGTTCCAACTCGATGGCACCTGACAACAACAACAACAACCATCTAAAAAATGAAAGATTTCTACACAAAAAGTCACATTATCAGCTTCTCTTGAAAAACTGAAAGATCTGTTAACACCAGCATTATGTTCCCATATGGCCATAACCAACTGGGTATGCACAGCAGCTGCCCACTCTAGACAGGGCACATGCATTCGTTTGTCAGTCTCCACTTTGCCACTCTGCCTTCTTTGTGGCGAAATAGAGCCAGTTGCCATTTATTATTACTACTCTTTCTTCAACTGCTTTTTCTCTGCTTGTGTGGCACTGTGTGTTAATGCACTGGACTGCAAGGTTGTTTGAACCACAACGTTAGTGGTTCAAGCTCACCAGCTGCTCCTTGGAAACCCTATACAAGGTCGCTATGGGTAGGAACAGATTCATGGCACTTAACAACGTCTCCCAGAGGGTCCTGGTGTAGCACTGTAAGATAAGCACTGGACTACAAAGTTGTTTGAATCACAAGACCAGACCAGCAGTTCAAACTCACCAGCTGCTCCTTGGAAATCCTACACAGGGTTGCTATGAGTTGGAACTGACTCGACAGCACTTATCAATGTCTCCCAGAAGTGGGAAATGAAAGCTAGGGCATATGTTTTGAGAAGAATGGGGGAGGACATTTTCTGGGTGGAAATGCAGACTTTTCTTACATGTTGAGCATGTAAACCTAGTTTACCTCACAGGACCCCTGGTGACACAGTAGGGTTGAGCATTGAGCTGCTCTGAGGGAAAAAGATGAGGCTGCCCATAAAGATTTACAGCCTTGGAAGCTCTGGGGTCACTATCAGTCAGAGTTGATTTGACAGCACTGGGGAGTCCACTCACTCACTGCCTGGGCCTTGTTCCATCAGGAGCATGCCCCTGACTAGATTCTGAGAGCAAGCCCTCTGCTTTCTTCCCTTTGCTCTGGATATTGGGGAAGCCAGAATGAGCCCAAATAAAACCCATGCTTTCCCAACATCAGGTGTGCCCAAGTCATTTCCAAAAAGACTTAGGCACTCTTAGCTGTAAGAAGCGGAGAATCCAAGAAGGGAAGGTCATTGGATGAAACCTGGGCAGCATTTGCAAGGCAGCTCCCTCTCTGCCAGCTGATAACCCGTTTCCTTATGGAGTTTGGGTTGCAGTGTAGCCAGGTGAGCAGAGACTGACCTGGAAAGGGGCTGCGAAAGATTAGGCAGCATGACCAAGGTGAACAGTAGACATAAACTGTACTCATTTAAGAATCTAACTCTTAAGACTACTAAAGGTTTAAATTAGTGACTGTATGGTAAGCATTTAGAACAGTGTCTGGCACACTATACGTGCTCTATCTTTACTATTATCGCCTTAATCACCATTATTACTAACATCAATCGATGCACAGTTAAAACCAGTTTCTGTCATGTCGATTCAGACTGGTGGTCCTGTAAAGTGGTGCTGATTTTTTGGAAATAGATTATCAGGTCATTCTTCTGGTAGACTCGAACCAACTTCTTCCAATTAGCAGCTGAATATGTTAACTGCACCACCCAGGGGCTCCTATGAATGATTCAACCATGTATAATAAAATGTATAACCACTTGGAGAAAAAGTTTCTTTGAGAATGGCCTGAGCTGTCAGTGTGACTACTAACGGACATAAACCCCTTGTCACTGAGCTGATTCCCACTTCCAGAGACTCTATAAGACAACAGTAGAACTGCCCCATAGGGTTTTCAAGGCTGAGGAAGCAGAATGCCACATGTTTCTCCCATGGAGCAGCTGGTGGGTTCAAACCATCAACCTTTTAATTAGCAGTCAAGCACTTAACCACTGCACCACCAGAACTCCTTATTAATGGACAAAAGATTAATAAAGATTCTAAAAAGCAAAATGATCTCCTTTATCATCTTTAATCACAAACTCCAAGAGGCCATGGCTATTGGGGAGGTAGAGGTGAGAGTGAAAATTCTTCTTCCTAGAAGCCACCTTTTCTCCCCATTATAAAACTGTTCTGTAATGGATTACAAGCTGGGCTGCTAACCGTAAGGTCAGCAGTTTGAGTCTACCATGGCAGAAAGATGAGGCTTACTACTCCCATAAAGATTTACAGCCTCAGAAACCCTATATAGGATCTCTATGAGTCAGAAGTGACTCCATGGCACACAACCACCACCAATACCAAAAACTGTTCTAGTTATTAAATTACAACAGAATCACTCCTCTGTAATCAATAGTTTAATAACTTCTTCTAAAATCAAAGTTCTGTCTGTGTTCTGTTTCACTAGAATCTGAAGACTTCACAAGCTGACATCATTTGGTAAAAACAAACCATTTATTACTTCAGGGTTCTCTGGCCTTCTGTGTAAGCTGCTTTTCTTTTCCCCCCAACACTGAGATGCCTGGGAGAGGGCGTTATACAGAAATTCTCTGAACAATGGAAGCAGAGGGTCTAAGAGTCCTGGCAAAGCTCAAGAGAGTGCAGAGGGATGTGAGCATTGGGGGAAGGGAAGCAGGCAAGGCTTGGACAGTAAGGGAGAGCTCTACTGATTGGGAATCCTTATTTTCATTAGTCAGTACTATTACAGTCCACAGATAAGAGCTGCTTTTGTAAGCACCACCTACTACAAGTTTTCAAGTCACACACAAATACCCTGTCTGGATGAGACAGATTAAATTCACCACTATTACGAGGAATTCCACCACTGTCAGTTTGTTGCACTGTGGTGGCTTGCATGTTGCTTGTGATTCTGAAAGCTATGCCATGGGGAATTTAAATACCAGCAGGGTCACACATAGTGGACAGGTTTCAGCTGAGCTTCCAGACAAAGACTGACTAGAAAGAAGAGATAGTATTTACAAATATTTAGTCAATGAAAACCTTATGAGTAGCAGTGGAACACTGTCAGCACCAGATTACTAAATATTGAAACACGATGAAGTGCACCAGAATATTGTCAAACATAGTACCAGAAGATGAGCTCCTCGGGTTGGAAGACACTCAAAATGCAACTAGGGAAGAGCTGCCTCCTCAAAGTAGAGTTGATCATAAAGACACAAATGGAGTTAAGCCTTTGGGACCTTCATTTGCTGATGGGGGCACAACTCAAAATAAAGAGAAACAGCTGTAAACATTCATTAATAATTGGAACATTGAATGTATGAAGTATGAATCTAGGAAAATTAGAAATTGTCAAAAATGAAATGGAAACACATAAACATTGATAGCCTAGGCACTGGTGAGCTGAAATGGACTGGTATTGGCCATTTTCAATCTGACAATCACATAGTCAACTATGCCAGGAATGGAAAATTCAAGAAGAATTGTGTCATATTCATCATCAAAAAGAGCATATCAAGATCTCTTTTGAAGTACAGCGCTGTCTGTGATAGGATAATATCCATACACCTACAAGGAAGACCGGTTAATACCACAATTATTCAAATTTATGCACCAACCACTAAAGCCAGTAATGATGACATTGAAGAATTCTACCAATTTCTTCAGTCTGAAGCTGATCAAACATGCAATCAAGATGCATTGATAATTACTGCCTATTGGATTTCAAAGGTTAGAACAAAGAGAAAAGATCAGTTATTGGAAAATATGGTCTTGGTGATAAAAATGATGCTGGAGATCTCATGATAGAATTTTGCAAAACCAATGACATCTTCATTGTAAATATCTTTTGTAAGCAACATAAAAGACGAGTATATTCATGGACCTCCCCAGATGGAATCAAATTGACTATATCTGTGGAAAGAAATGGTGGAAAAGCTCCATATCGTCAGCCAAAACAAGGCCAAGGGCAGACTGTGGAACAGACCATCAGTTGCTCATATATAAGTTCAGATTGACGCTCAAGAGAATTAAAACAAGTTCATGAGAACCAAAATATGACCTTAAATGTATCCCATCTGAACTTAGAGATGATCTCAAGAATAGATTTGATACATTAGACACTAAAAACCAAAGACCAGAAGAGTTGTGTGATGACATCAAGAACATCATACAGGAAGAAAGCAAAAGGTCATTAAGAAGGCAAGAAAGAAGGAAAAGACCAAAACAGATGTCAGAAGAGACTCTGAAACTTGCTCTCCAGCATAGAGATGCTAAAGCAAATAGAAAAAATGAGGAGGTAAAAGAACTGAATAGAAAATTTCAAACGGCAGCTAAAGATGACAAAGTCAAATATTATAATGAAATGTGCTAAGACCTGGAGTTAGAAAACCAAAAGGGAAGAACATGCTCAGCATTTCTCAAGCTGAGGGAACTGAAGTAAAAATTCAAGCTGCAACTTGCAATGCTAAAGGATTCCATGGGCAAAATATTGAAAGATGCAAAATGCATCAAAAGAAGATGGAAGGTACCCATTTGACCTAGCCTCAATGGTAGCGTAGTGGTTACGAATCGGGCTGCGAACCGTAAGGTCAGCGGTTCGAAACTACCAGCCGCTCCGCGGGAGAAAGATGAGGCTTTCTACTCCCGTAAAGATTTACACCCTCGGAAACCCTGTACAGGGTCGCTATGGGTCGGAACCGACTCGATGGCACTTAACAACAACAACAATGGCTTGATAATCAGAACTCAACTGTTGTTGTTGTTGTTAAGTGCTATCGAGTCGATTACAACCCATAGCAACCCTGTATAGGGTTTCCAAAGAGCAGCAGGTGAGCTTGAACCACTGACCTTGCAGTTCAAATGACTTTGCAGTCTGACACATTAGTCCACAGCACCACACCAGGACTCCAGAACTCAACTAGAGAAAGATAAAACAAAAAAAAATTTATTAAAAAAAAAAAAATTTTTGATAAAGGAAACAAGTATAGAATGCTACAATTTGATGAACTTGACCTATGTTTATGAATGTAGTAGCTCAAAATACCAACTGAGAAAGAAGGAATCTTCATATCAAATATCAATCCTATCCCCTCTGTAAACACGGTAGACAGGGACAGGTAACTTAGGCATTAGCTACCTAGAATGAGGGGGCGATAAAGGTATGAAGTGACTGGCTTACAAGTTTTCAAGAAGGCGTTTAGTTTAAGAGTGTGTGGGGGAAGATAAGAGTAATTACTAAATAGTTTTCATCTTGTCTAGATGGGTCTAGTGAAAAGAGATGAGGATAATAAGATTCTTATGATTCTGTAGTGAGTAATCGTTATCATAACTAACTGCAACTGTCACAACTGTAAAGGTAGAAGTTTTGTAACAAAAATGAGGGAGTATTTAATCTTACAGTACAGAAACAGAGGACCCTAGGACCATGAAGAGAGAAGAGCATAAGCAGAGTATAGCACCATATCCAGAAGAAGCAGCGACACCAGAGATGGAGACAGAGATGACATGGAGAGAGGGAGCAGCTGAGGACTCTGGACTCACGGAAAGAGAGGGACTGGGTGCTGGCGGCCAGGAAGTAGGCTTGCAGAATGTGCCCTTTGGGTGTTTAAACTATTATATATTTCTGAGCATTTCTGTGTTCATCCCCCCGGAAACAAAACAAAACAGGGAATGGGAGCAAATACTGTTGAATGATGATGCACAGAGGAGACTGTAATCATTACAATGAAACGATGGTGTAAAGCCAATGTTCTCCCAATGTTCACTCAATTCACAATAAAAACTTAAAAAAAAAAAAAAAAAAAAAGATGGAAGGAATACACAGAGTCACTCTACCAAAAAGAAAGGGTCAATGTTCAACCATTTCAAGCGGTAACATATGATAAATCCAAAGTGCACTGCAGACATTACCAAAGAACAAGGCACCAGGAATTGATGGAATACAAATTGAAATCTTTCAACTAGTTGATGCGGCACTGGAGGCACTCACTCCAAGAAATCTGGAAGATAACTACCTGACCAAGTGATTGGAAGAAATCCATATTTGTTCCCATTCCAAAGAGAGGTGGTACAATAGAATGCAGAAACCATTAGACAATATCATTAATATCGCATGCAAATAAAATTTTGCTACAGATAATACAAAAATGGCTGCAACCATAAATTGACAGAGAACTGCAAGAGTTTCAAGCTGGATTCAGAAGAGGACATGAAACAAGGGATATCACTGCTATGTCAGATGGATCTTGGCTGAAAGCAGAGAATACCAGAAAGATGTTTACTTGTTCTTTATTGACTATACAAAGGTTTTTGTTTGTGTGAATCATGACAAGTTATAGTCAACAACGCAAAATGAGTGTTCCGCAACACATGATTGTGCTCATAAGGAACCTATACATAGACCAAGAGGCAGTTGTTTGAAAAGATCAAGAGAACACGGAATGGTTTAAAATTAGGAAAGGTGTGTGCGAGGGTTATAATTTCTACCATACTTATTCAATCTGTACACTAAACAAATATTCCGAGTAGGTGGATTATATGAAGAAAAAAATGGCATCAGGATTGGAGGAATATTCATTAACAACCTGCAGTACGCAGATGATACAACCTTACTTGCTGAAAGTGAAGAGGACTTAAAATATTTACTGAAGAAGATCAAAGGCTATGGACTTTAGTATGGGTTGTACCTCAATGTAAAGAAAACAAAAATCCTCACTACTGGACCAATAAACAACATCCACATAAATAGAGAAAAGATTGAAGCTGTCGAAGACTTCATTAGGCTAAGATCAACCATCAACACTCGTGGAAGTAGCAGTCAAGAAATCAGAAGGCATATTGCATTCGGCAAATCTGCTATACAATACTTCTTCAAAGTGCTGAATAACAAAGATGTCAGTTTGAATATTAAGGTGTGCCTGTCCCATGCCAGGGTATCTTTCAATAACCTCATGCGTGTGAAAGTTGGACAGTGAATGAGACACACCATAGAACTGATGCATTTGAGCTACGGTGTTGGAGAATACTAAAAGTACCATGGAATGCCAAAAGAACAAGCCAGTCTATCTTAGAAGAAGTACAGCTAGAATGCTTCTTGGAAGTTAGAATGGCCAGACTTGACTTCATCTCTCATACTTTGAACATATTATCAGGAGAGATCAGTCCCTGGAAAAGGATATCATGTTTGGCAAAGTGGAGAGTCAGAGAAAAAGAAGACCCCCAGTGAGATGGATTGGCACAGTGACAGCAGCAATGGGCTCAAACATAGCAATGATTGTGAGGTTGGTGTGGGACTCAGCAGTGTTTCGTTCTGTTGTGCATAGGGTCACTTTGAGTCGGTACCGAC
This sequence comes from Chrysochloris asiatica, assembly GCF_000296735.1. NCBI lineage: Eukaryota > Metazoa > Chordata > Mammalia > Afrosoricida > Chrysochloridae > Chrysochloris > Chrysochloris asiatica. The sequence goes on from NW_006408597.1 coordinate 248,206, forward strand.
TCAAGAACTCAACTAAGTGCCTTTGGTGAGAGTGAGAAAGTAGAAGACACCATGCCTGTCCTCCAATGTAACCTCAGTTCCATGAGGCTGAGAAGAGGTAGATTTCAGAGCATACCAAACATGTGTAAAATCCATGTGATCTGACATCAGGCTTAGTGTGACGTCTAAGAAGCCATGTGGAGGCAGGGAGAAGTTGCATGCAGAGGCCAAAGGGGAAATGGAGGAAGAATCCCTTCAGCCATGGGGTAGTTGAATGTAATTTGTATTTTCTTACCATGTGGGTGATTTTTACTGGGCCCCTTTCTCCTGGGCTATCATTAAGACAATGCTCTCTGTACAAGCACACAAAGCTTGCACTCTATAACTAAAGGCTAAACAGAATTATACGGACTTGGGAAGTAATGGAGAAAAAGAGAGGACAAGGAAGTTGTGTGTAAAACATGGGACTTGAAAGATGAGCAGAGATGACAAGGAAAAGCAGCATTTCAGAAGCTATGGGATCTAAGAGCAGCAATCTGAAGCAAATGCTGTCAATTGAATATGTGTTAATAGGGGACCCTAAGGGAAGTCTTTGGGGGTCTGAACTCCTCAGCATCTATTACTTTACAAAGCAAGCCCTAAGTGTAAACCTATGCACTATGACCATATGCAGCAGTTGGTAGTTATAAATGATCTGTTTGAGATGTAAGCTGGTAAGTGGCTCTTAGCAATTAAATTTAAAAGATCTGGTGGGCTCTTTTTGCATGAACAGTCCAGCCCCTGAATGCCTGGCAACTTTTGCTAAGAGGTAGGAAGACACGCATTTCAAAACCAGCCTCCCTGCACTCTCCCCTAGGCAAGCTGAAAGGACACACACCAGGCCAAACCAGCTGCCAGAACTGCCATTCTCTCCATTCCCTGATGACAGATCAGATGCTGGGGACTGCAGGGACCTGACTGTTGTAGTCCCTGCCAGGATCCTTACTTTGTGGCCCTCATTCTTCCCTTTCCTGCTGCCCATCAGGTCTGGGGAGGACATAAAAACATATTAACACTTGATTCATTGTATTTTTCAAACTTCCTGTGTTTGAGTCCTCAGTATAATGGCCTACTCATTTAAAGGAAAAAGAATTTATTCTTGCTCCATCCTTGAAACTAGAAACCTAATTTTTAGATAGGCTCAGACATCACAGTGTTCTCTTACATGGAGTTCTGCTTAGACCAAGTACTTGGAAAGACACCCACAGTCTGAGTTGGTACTTTGGAAGAAACTGATTTGCTACCCCTGTCCTAGGGAAGAGAAACAAAACAAAATGCTAAGTGGGAGAAATGAGAAACCAGAAGAAGACCTCAAAATCCAGAACAGAAGGGAAGGCCTGATTCTGGAATTCTAAAGCCCTGGGTTTTCTTCAAATTACTTGGCTTCTGACATTCAGAGGCACTGCCCCAAGGCATGGACTGGGAAAACAATTTCCAACTTTGGCCGACTTACTGCCAGGTAGGATTCCCCAGCGTGTTTCGTAAGGAAGGAAATCTGTTACACCAAGATGGAGGGACAGAAATTGGAAGGGTGTGGTAGTCTTGAGGCCAGCCATGCTCTGTGTTCTCTCTTGAAAGCTGGAGTCACGACTGAGTGTGGGAAATGAGCACAGCCTGCCAGGGGCTGCCGCCTGATGTACAGAGGGGGCAGGACCCCGCATAGCTCCTAAAGAGAAGCAAAAATGTGCTCCCTCCAAAAATAAGCCGGGGGCAGATGACTGGGAGCACAGCTGGAAGCACATGATAGGTGGCTGCAAGCCGGAAAGACCAGCTTTCTACAAAAAGGAGCCTGTGAGCCGCAGAGCGCAGGACACTCAGGAAACAGCCTCTTTATATGGTCTCATCCGAATGGGCCAGAATTCAACTCACTGGAATTACCATGTCACAGGGAGCCTTCAGGGCTAGACTTGTTTCTGATCTTTATATGGTTCCCCCAGATTCTTAAGATGCCAAAATAGAAAAGATGCTTCAGTGCCAAAAAAGGAGTCTTTTGAGTTGAGAAACTTCTCACAGACACACAGCACCAAGGAGAAACCCCACAACAAGAATCACACCATGTGTGGATTCCCACCTCTACCCCAAGACTCCTAAATTCAAACTGCACCTGGTTTCAAAAAAGTCAGCCCAAATGCATCAATTGCCACTAGGGAGGGCATTTAGTTAAGCAAGATCCACAACAAACCTCACCTGCATGCATCTTCCAGTCTCTCTGGGCAATACAGTTCTCACCTGCAAACCTTCATTACTGGCTGAAAACAAACTCTTCCCCGTTTCTTTCCCTGGCAATCTGGAAGAAGGTCCAGGAGAGAAACGTGGGGGCACCGTGACAGCAGGTTCTCCATGCACAGTTCTGTCTCTGCCAATCACTTCCTTCAGAATTCAGCCTCAACCCTGAGTCTGAAAACCAATTCACTAAAAACCTGGGTTCTCCCATAGGGAATGTAAGGTCAGTGGAAGGTTACAGAGCATCCAAGCTTATAAGTGAATCCCATCCCTAAGACTAAACACATTTCTCCTTTCAAGTGAAAATGGATGTATCACAATGCAAAAAACTATTTTAAGTACAAGAAAGAAACCCTGGATGTCAATGAATGCCAAAGCATTAGGGGAAAGATAGATACATGGGGAGAACTGGAGATTCTAATGGGACCAAAGAATCCATAAGGACTTTGTATCTAGGGGAAATGTGTTTCCTTAGTAGTGGAGAGATCTACTACCACCCTAGCTCAGGGATCAAACTCAGCAGCACTCCTGATGGTGAGACATGGTGCACAAAGCACCAGCCAAGAAAAGTTCTCACTAAAATGTTCAACCTGAACCAAATCATATCTTCTGAAATGATTTCCAATTTATAAGAAATCAGTTAAATGACACTAGAAGAAAAGAATCAGACAAACCTAGACAGTGGGATACTGTATAAAACAACTAGCCTTCAAGGCAATCAATCAAGTTCCTTATGGCCAAACCCCCGCTTTAAGACTGAAACTCAAATGGAACACAAGAGCAGGCATGTAAGATTGCTGGCAACCACACTGGTCTAGATTAGTACAAGAGGGGGAAAGGAAGCAATGAAGAAATGGGCTGAGTTCAACCACATTCCACAGGCTCCTGTTGACCTGGAAATGAGAAAGAAGAGGAAGGGCTGGCTGGTCCAAAGTGTGGTGAGAACTGGAGACACCTGAGACAAGGACATAGCCACAGAGGGCTAGAGCTGAGAGTGAAGCATCCAGCTGATATGAAGTGAGGGGAGACACACAATAACGCCCAAATTTGCAGATAGTACCTATTTGACCTAGCCTTGATGGCTTGATAATCAGAACTTGACTAGAGGAAGATGCAAAGAACAGGACCCTACCCAGAGAAGCAGTGATGCCTGAGATGATGTGAGGCAGAGATGATGACATGGAAAGATGGAGCAGTTGGGGACTTTAGACAAAGAGAGGGAGAGGGGCTATGTATTGATGACTATGGGGCAGGCTTGTAGTGTATACCCTTTGGTTGGTTGATGATGCATGGAGGAAATTGTAACCATGGCAATGAAACGATATACGATAGGATGAATGTAAAACTAATGTTCTCCCATGTAAACTATCACATAATTCACAATAAAATATTAAAAAAAAAAAAAAAAAAGAGTATCGGGGGGAAGAAAGAGTCCCCATTGAATAGTTTTCATCTTGTCTAGATGGGTCTGGTGAAAAGAGATGGGGATAAGATTCGTGTGATTCAATAGTGAATAACTGTTATCATAATTGATTATGACTGTCACAACTGTAAAGATAGAAGTTTTGTAACAAAAACAGAGGAGTGGTTAATCTTACAGTCCAGAAACAGAGGACCCTAGGACCATCAAGGGAGAGGAGCAAAAGCAGAATGCAGGCCCTTATCCAGAGAAGCGGTGACACCAGAGAGATGGAGGCAGAGATGAGGTCATGGAGAGTGGTAGCAGCTGAGGACTCTAGATTCATGGGAAGAGAGGGACTAAGAGCCAGTGGCCAGGAGGCAGACTTGCAGAATGTGCCATTTGGAGGTATAAATTATTATATATGCCTGAGTGCTTTGGTTTTTGTTTTGTTTTTTTAAAGCTAAAGTGAATAGAGAGAAATAATGTTAGCTGATGGTACATGGAGGGGATTATAATAATTTTAATGAAACAAGGTATATGACTTGTTGAATGTAAAACTGATGATCTGCCCTGTAAACTTTCACTCAATCCACAATAAAAACCTTTAAAAAACATAAATTAAAGGATGAAAAAAAATATATACTAAACAATTTGCAATAAAAAACAAGAAGTGGCAATATTAATCTCAGATAAAATAAACTCTGAGGCAAAAACTAGCATAAGAGACAAAGAAGGACATTATCTCATGGTTAAAGGGTCACGTGAATAAGATGACATAACAATAATAAATACCTATGTTCCCAATGAAAGAGCCCCAAACTATATAAAGCAAACCCTAATAGAATTGAAAGGAGTTCTGGTAGTGTAGTGGTTACGAATTGGGCTGTGAACTGCAAGGTCAGCAGTTCGAAACTACCAGCGGTTCCGCGGGAGAAAGATGAAGCGTTCTGCTCCCGTAAAGATTTACAGCCTCGGAAACCCTGTGCAGGGTCGCTATGAGTCGGAACCGACTCCACGGCACTTAACAACAACAATAGAATTGAAGAAATAGACAAATTTATAATAATAATGGGAGATTTTAATACACTACTTTTGAAATGGGCAGAACACCAGAAAGAAACTCAACAGACACACAGAAGAACTAAACAACACATATCAACCAACTGGACCTCATAGATGTGTACAGAGCATTCAGCCCAACAACAGCACAATACACATTCTTTTCAGCACCCATGGAATATTCTCCAGAATAGACCATGTGTTGGACCACACAACATGCCTCCATAAAATTTAAAACATGACAATACTACAAAGCATCTTCTCAGATCACAATGCTATAAAATTAGAAATCAACAATAGGAAGAACAAGGAAATAAAATTAAATACATGGAAACTGAATTATAACCTGCTTAAAAGTTACTGGGAGGTAGCTGTTGTTGTTAAGTGCTGATGAATCAGTTCCAACCCACAGCAACCCTGCCAGAAGAAATAATAAAAACTAGAGCAGAAATAAATGAGATAGAAAACAGAAAAACTATAGAAAGAAAAAATAATCAACAAGACAATCTGGGTCTATGAAAATATTAATAAAATTGACACGCCATAGGCAAATCTAACAAGAGGGAGAAGACACAAATAACACTCATAAGAAACCACATGGTTGACATCACCATAGACCAGTGAAAATAAAAAGGATAATAACAGAGCACTATGAAGAGTTGTTGATCCAAAAAGAATGAAGTCCTTGGCAGCTTCAATCTTTTCTCTGTTGCTAAGAATGTTGTTTATTGGTCCAGTGGTGAGGATTTTTGTTTTCTTTACACTGACATGCAATCATACCCAAGGCTGTGCTCTTTGATCTTTATCAGTAAGTATTTTAAGTCCTCTTCACTTTCAACAAGCAAGGTTGTATCATCTGCATATTGCAGGTTGTTAATGAGTCTTCCTCCAATCCTGATGCCATGTTTTTCTTCATATAACCCACCCTCTCGTATTATTTGTTCAGCATACAGGTTGAATAAGTATGGTGAAAGAATACAACCTTGTCGCACACCTTTACTAATTTTAAACCATTCAGTGTTCCCATATTCTGTTCAAACAACTGCCTCTTGGTCCATGTACAGATTCCTCATGAGCACAAAGTAAGTGTTCAGCTTGTCATGATCCACACAACTGAAAGCCTTTGTGTAGTCAATAAAGCAGAGGTAAACATCTTTCAGATATTCTCTGCTTTCAGCCAAGATCCATCAGACATCAGCAATGATAACCCTCATTCTAAGGCCTCTTCTGAATCTGGCTTGAACCCCTGAAGTTCTCTGTCAATGTATGTTTGCAGTCATTTCTGTATTACCTTTAGTAAAACCTTACTCGCATGGAATA
>NW_006408597.1:254999-481355 GCF_000296735.1 Chrysochloris asiatica
TGTGCAGAGGGTTGCTATGAGTCAGTACCGACTTGATGGCACCTAACAACAACAACAAGAAGAGTTGGTACTCCAACAAGTTTGAAAATCTAGAGAAAATGGATACATTTTTAGAAAAACATGACCTACGGAAACTTACACAGAGTGAATTAGAAAACTTGAACAGACCTATGACAAAAAAAAGAAATTGATGAGATTATAAAAAAACTCCCAACCAAAAAAGTCCAGATCCAGATGACTTTACTGGTGAATTTTACCAACATTCAGAGAAGAGCTGATATCAATTCTACTCAAATTATTCAAACATAGAAAAGAATGGGAAAACTTCTTAACACATTTTGTGAAGCAAGCATAATCCTCATACCAAAGCCAGGGAAGGACACCACTAAAAACTACTGGAACTCATTGGAAGATTTATTTAGCAAAGTGGCAGGGTACAAGATCAACATACAAAAATCAGTTGGATGCCTCTATACTAATAAAGTCAGCTCTGAAAAGGAAATTAGGAAAATAATACCATTTACAATACCCACCCAACCAAGGGATGAAATATTTAAGAATAAATCTAACTGCAGAAACAAAAGACTTATACAAAGAAAACTACAAAACACTTCTACAAGAACCAAGAGATATTTACAAAAATGGAAGAATATACCATGCTCATTTTACATTGTGAAAATGTCAATACCACCCAAAGCAATAGACAGATACAATGCAATGCCAAGCCAGATTCAAACCGCATTCTTCAAAGAGATGGAAAAAACTATCATGAACTTTATACTTTTGCTTATTGAATAAGCAAAGAACTGCTTAAGAAGGAGAACAAAGTAGGAGGCCTCTCACTCCCTGATTTCAAAATTTACTACAGGACCACAGTGGTCAAAACAGCCTGGTACAATGAAAGGTACCTAAATCAATGGAAAAGAATTGAGAACCCAGAAGGAAATCCATCCAACTGACATAAACGGCCAATTGACAAAGAGCCAAAATACATTAAATGAGGAAGAGATAGCATAGTCTCTTCAACAAATGGTGCTGGCAAAACTGGCAATCGATTTGCAAAAGAATGAAACAAGATTCATATTTCACACTATATATAAAAACCAGCTCAACATGGATGCAAACGTAAATCACAGAACTATAAAGATCATCAATGAAAAAATAGGGATAAACTTAAGGGCTCTAATATATGGCATACACAGACTACTAAGCATGGCAAAAATACACAAAAAGAGGACAAAATAGATGACTAGGGCATACTAAAAATAGAAACTTATATGCATCAAAATATTTCACCAAAAGAGTAAAAAGAGATCCCACAGATTCGGAAAAAATTTTTTGCAATGACATTATCATACAAGGGACTAATCTCTGAAATTTATAGAAAACTACAACATCTCTACAAGAAAAAGACAATAATCCAATTGAAAAATGAGCACAGGACATGAACAGACATTTCACCAACAAAGACATTTAAGCAGCCAACAAACATATGAAGAAATGCTCATATTCATTAGCCACTATTGTTGTTGTTAAATGACATCGAGTCAGTTCCAACTCATAGTGACACTGTATAATGTTTCTGAGACGCAGCTGGTGAGCTTGAACCATCAACTTTGTGGTTCAAAGCAACTTGGCAGTCCAGCACATTAACCCACAGTGCCACACCAGGACTCTATTACCAGCAGGGCTCCATTACATTAACCATTGTTGTTGTTGTTGTTAAGTGGCGTCGAGTCGGTTCCGACCCATAGCAACCCTGTACACGGTTTCCGAGGGTGTAAATCCTTACGGGAGTAGAAAGCCTCATCTTTCTCCCGCGGAGCAGCTGGTAGTTTCAAACCGCTGACCTTAAGGTTCGCAGCCCGATTCGTAACCACTACGCTACCAGAGATTTGCCATTAGAGCTATGCAAATCAAAACAATAATGAGTTATCATCTCACACCAGTTCAAAAAAACAGAGGGCAACAAATACTGGCAAGGTTGTGGAGAGAATGGGACCCTTCTGCACTGCTGGTGGGACTGTAAAATGGTACAACCACTCTGAAAAATGGCATGACGCTTTCTCAAAAAGTTGAACATAGAACTACTGTATGACCCAGCAATTCCTCTACTTGGTATATAGCTATAAGAAATATGAGCCAGAACACATCAATGTTCATCACAGCACTATTCACAATAGCAAAAAGACGACAGCCTAAGTGCCCATCAACAGAAGATTGGATAAACAAACTTTGGTGTATATACACAATGGAATACTCTGCTACCTTGAAGAATAACAATGAGGCTGCAAAACACCTCACAACATAGATGACCTTGAGGACATTATGCTGAGTGAAATTAATCTGGCACAAAAGGGCAGATATTGCATAAGACCACTGTCATAAAAGCTTAAGAAAAGATTTCCATATTAAAAGACTAATTATTTGATGGTTACCAGGAGCTGGGAAGGAGGGAATAGTAACTCAGGGGTGAGGGGATGGATGTATCCTCAGGCGATGGGGATAGCAAGGGCAATGCACAGGAAGGGGGTGGGGAGCAGATGAACAGGGATGACAGGGAAGGCTTAGGAAGGTATGCATGAGCTAAATGGAATAGAGGAAGACTGTGATGTATGCAGAGCCTAGGAATAGCAGGGCTCTTTGATATAGGGGCTGTGACATAGTCTGAACGGGTGAAGGAGAGGAAATATGTTAAGGTACTTGACTGTTTTGTGGATATTGGGTATCCCTGCTTACTACTATAATACAGACATTTATGTGGGATAGAAAGGAATATTGGGAAAGTAGTGTAGTGGTTAGAAGTCGGGCTGCAAACTTCAAAGTCAGCAGTTTGAAACTACCAGCTGTTTTGCAGAAGAAAGATGAGGCTTTCTGCTCCCATAAAGATTTACAGCTTTGGAAACCCTATACAGGGTCACTATGAGTCGGAATGGACTCCATGGCACACCACCACCACGATTACAAAGCTTGTATGCCCACCTTCTGCATCTAACTAAATTATCTAAAAGAATACTTACTAGACTGTGCCCAGGAAAATAAACCTCTGTGGAGTATGGGCCTTAGGTAGAATCCTGAGCCCCACCCAGAACCTTCAGAGGTGGGACATTCCCAATTGAAAAGACATGCAGAGCAACTCTGAATGGCTAGAGAAACAGAAGACACTTCTTGAAAGAAAGAATGGTGGGATTATTCCCTCCTCTTCCTTTTCGCCGCTGAGATTTGACGAGATCTCACGAGACTTGGTCTCTTCCTAGGCCGGCGCTCGGTAAGAAAAAGGCCATGTTCAGTTCAAGCACGAAGACTGTGAAGCCCAATGGCGAAAAGCCGGATGAATTCGAGCCTGGTATTTCTCAGGCTCTTCTTGAGCTAGAGATGAACTCGGACCTAAAGGCTCAGTTACGAGAGCTGAACATAACTGCAGCTAAGGAAATTGAAGTTGGTGGTGGTCGGAAAGCTATTATAATCTTTGTTCCTGTTCCTCAACTCAAGTCTTTCCAGAAAATCCAAGTCCGACTATTAAGCGAACTGGAGAAAAAGTTCAGTGGAAAGCACGTGGTCTTTATTGCTCAGAGGCGAATTCTGCCTAAACCAACTCGGAAAAGCCGGACAAAAAATAAGCAAAAGCGTCCCAGGAGCCGTACTCTGACTGCTGTGCATGATGTAATCCTTGAAGATTTGGTCTTCCCAAGTGAAATTGTGGGCAAGAGAATCCGAGTAAAGCTGGATGGCAGCCGGCTTATAAAGGTTCATTTGGACAAAGCACAGCAGAACAATGTAGAACACAAGGTTGAAACGTTTTCTGGTGTGTATAAGAAGCTCACGGGCAAGGATGTTAATTTTGAATTCCCAGAGTTTCAGTTGTAAACAAAAATGATTAAATATCATTCACAAAAAAAAGAAAGAATGGTGGGGGGAGGTGGGGGCTGTGTGGCTGTTTACTTGGGGCCATCAAGGAAAGGAAAGTCAGCCCATCAGGGCAAACCCTTTTCTAAGACATAAACCCAAAGGGAACATATGAACAGTCTTGCAGGCTTGCTGGTGACTGCCCTTGTCAATTTATGAGTGAAATTGAGGGAAATGCAGCAATGAAGGCACAGACTAAGTTTTGCCATGTTCCACAGACTCCCCCCCCCCCCCCCGATAATGTTAAGATGAGAGAGAGAAAAGGAAGGGCTGGCTGGTTTGAAACTCAGGGAGATGTGTGAACTCCCAAACCCAAGGACACTGACCTAGCTACTGTGGGCTAGAGTTAAGAGTGAAGCAATACATCCAAAGAAAAAGAAAAAAACAAAACAACACAGGGAATAGAAGCAAGTACTGTTGAATGATGAAGCACAGAGGAGATTGCAATCATTGTAATGAAATGAAATAAGACAGGAAAAGTGTAAAACCAATGTCATCCCATGTAAACTATCACTCAATTCACAATAAATACTTACAAAAATAAAAATAAATTAAAAAAAAATTCTTTAAAAAAAAGAGTGACGTGGTCAGCTAATCTGAAGTGAGGCAAAACAAGTGAGAACTCCCAAACTTGAAGATAGTACCCATTTGACCTAGCTTGGAAGGCTTGTTGACCAGAACTCAATCAGATAAAGATAAAGAAGTTTGATAAAGGGAGCATGCATCATCTGTCACAACTTGATGAACTGTGACCTTTGCTTATGGATGAAGTTGCCCAAAATTCCAACCGAAAGGGAAGGATTCTTCACATCAAGGATCAAACTTGCCTCCTCAGTACACTGGGTTGACTGGGAAGGGTCCCTTAGACTTTAGCTATCAAAAATGGGGAGCCATAAAGACATGACATGCCTGGCTTACAAGTTTTCATGAGGGTGCTTAGTGTCAGAATGAGGGAGGTAAGATAGAAGCCACACTAATAGCTTTCCTTGTGTCCAGATGGGTCTGGTAATGATGGGGATAGGATTTTATGATTCAACTGTAAGTTAACGGTTACCAAGACTAATGGCAATTGTCACAACTATAAATATAGAAGAGGGTAACTAAAAGGAGGAGCAGTTAATCTGTCATTTCAGGAACTGAGGCCCCCTAGGACTATCAAGAAGGACAACAGAGATGGTGGCAGAGGTGATGGCATAGATAGAGCAGCAGAGGACTACAGGCCCGTGGACTGAGAAATGCAGTGTGCCTGCGGGCAAGAGGTGGGCTTGCAAAATGTGCCCACTGGACATTTAAACAAACATATGAGTTGGGCTGCTAACCTCAAGGTCAGCAGTTCGAAACTACCAGCTGTTCTGTGGGAGAAGGATGAAGTTTTCTGCTCCCATAAAGATTTACAGCCACGGAAACTGTATACAGGGTCACAGTGAGTCGGAACCGACTCCATGGTACACAACCAACCATATTTTCAATGTGGCATGCGTACTATAAAAAAAGGGGGGAAATAGAGGTAAATACTGTTAAGTGATGGTGCAGGGAGGGGCTTGTAAGCATTGCAATGATTTGTTGAATGTAAAACTGATGATATGCCTGTAAACCTTCACTCAATTCCACTCATTATGTATACTTACAATGGTGTGTCTATGTAAATATAAGGCACCCTGGTGGTGCTGCGGGGTAACTATTGGACTGCTGAACACAAGGTTGGAGGTTCAAAACCCAGTAGGCACGCCACGGGATAAAGATGAGACTATCTGCTCCCATAAAGATTTACTGTCTCACTGGGATGCTACTACATTGCTTGTGGGACTGTAAAATGGTACAACCACTATGGAAGATGGTGTAGCACTTCTCAGAAAGTTGAAAATAGCACTATCGTATGTCCAAGCAATCCCTCTTCTTGACGTATATCCACAAGAATTAAGAGCCAGGACATGAGTAGATATATGTACACCGATGTTCATCGCAGCACTATTCACAATAGCAAAGAGATGGAGACAACCAATATGTCCATCAGTGGATGAGTGGATAAACAAACTTCGGTACATAGACACAATGGACTACTACTCAGTGCTGAACAATAACAATAAATCTACAAAACTCCTCATAATATGGATGATCCTGGATAACATTATGCTGAGTGCAATTGTTGTTGTTGTTAGGTGCCATCGAGTCGGCACCGACTCATAGCAACCCTATGCACAGCAGAATGAAACACTGCCTGATCTTGGGCCAACCTCACTACTGTTGCCACGCTTGAGTCCATCGATGCTGCCACTTGGCCAATCCATTTCGCTGGGAGTCTTCCTCTTTTTATCTGACCCTCCACCTTACCAAACATGATATCCTTCTCCAGCGACTGGTCCCTCCTGACAATATGTCCAAAGTATGAAAGACGATGTTTGGCCATCTAGGCCTCCAAGGAGCACTCTGGCTGCACTTCTTCCAAAACAAATCTATTGGTTCTTTTGGCAGCTCATGGCACTTACAATATTCTCCTCCAACACCATAATTCAAAAGCATCAATTCTTCTACGGTCTTCCTTATTCACTGTCCAGCTTTCACATACATGAGGTTATTGAAAATACCATGGCTTGGGTCAGGCCCAAGATGAGTGAAATTAGTCAATCACAAAAGGGCAAATACTATATGAGATCACTATTGTAAAAATTCAAAAAAAGGTTTTTATACTAAAAGAAACAACTGGCTAGAGGGTAGACATATGTTAACTTGGATGACAGGGAGAGCATTATATAAGAAGGGAGAGGTCATCAAAAGAATGATGAAGACAGGTGAAGACACACCTGCTAGGGCTAAAGAGGAGACAGGTACATAGTGATATATATACAACCTTGTTTTCTGTATAGCTACATGGACAGAGATACAAGCCTAATGGGTGAATAGGTATGGGAGGAAGAGTGGGAGATATATCCCAGAAGTATATTCGAGTTTGAAAGAAGTATTTGCACATGGCAACCACAGGTAGGAAGTGGGACAACTGTTGTTGCATGGAGGGAACTGCAAACATTGAGATGAAGTAAAGTGTATGATTTGTTGAATATAAGACTGATGAACTTGTGTGTAAACCTTTCCTCAATTCACACACACACACACACATAAAGACTTACAGTTTCAGAAACCCTATTTAGAGTAGTGGATGCACGTACATACAAGGAGTCCTTGTGGGACTGTGTGTTAGGCACTGGAATGCTAACCAAAAGGGTGACAGTTCAAAACCAAGAGCTTAGAGCTTCTCTGTGGGAGAAAAACTGTGGGGGGGAGATGGGGGAGGAAGATGAGGGGAGAGAAAGATGAGGGGGAGGGGTATAAGAGGAGGGGGGAGAAAGACGAAGGGGAAGGAAGACTAGGGGGAGGAAGACGAAGGGAGGGGAGAAGAGGAGGATGTCTGCTCCCATAAAGACTCAGTCTTGAAAACCAACATGAGGGTGAAAATCAACTTAATGGTGGTAGGTTTGGGGTTTTTAATATGTAAATATGGAATCTGGGTAAGAAAACAAGAGGGTGGAAAGAGCACACCACCAAGTAACCTGGTCAGACTAGCTACATGATTCTAGATTTTTCTTCACATTGTGATATAAGGCTTTGTGAGTCTAGACTCTGTCAGTTTGTTGTACTGTGGTGGTTTGTGTGTTGCTGTGATGCTAGAAGTGGTGCCAATGTATTTCACATACCAGCAGGGTCACCCATGGTGGACAGGTTTCAGTGGTACCTCCAGACTGCAACAGACTAGGAAGAAAGATCTGGCGATCTATTTCTAAAACAATCAAACAATGAAAACTTTATGAATAGCAGCGGAACACTGTCTGATAACATGCTGGAAGATGAGCCCCTCAGATAGGAAGGCACTCAAAATACACTAAAAGTCGAGTCATCCTTAATGATGTGGATGCATTAAAGCTTTCAGGACCTTCATTTGTTAATGTGGCATGACTCAAACTGAAAAAAAAACACCCACCTGCAAGCATATTAAATTGTGAGGTGGGTACAGGACCAGGCAGTGTTTCATTCTGTTGCAAAAAGGGTCATTATGAGCAAGAACCGACTCAATGGCACCTTACAACAAACTCTATGAATTGTAGGGTTTTTTGCCCTAGTGTATCCACCTAAGCAAAAAAATGATCAAACCTAAAACATAAAGGATAACATGGAATATTTACCTTCAGTGTGAGCTGGCATGAAGCAAGTAGAGGCAAAAACAAGGCTACAAGAATAAAGTTTTGATCTATGGTGAGTAAACGAATACAGGCAATGAGGAAAAAAATAGTAGCCAATTCACTGTTAATAATGATAGCAACCAACATCTGTTGAAGGTTTCCTATTTACCAAATTTTTAAGAATATTATATTAATTTCATGGGTACCACTATATACCAAGCTTACAGATGAGAAAACAGGCTTTAGAAAGATGAACTCACCTAAAACCATACTATTTGTGTGTAAGGAAGACAAGGATTAAAATCCAGGTCTGTCTGATACCAAATTTGCAACAAACCACATGATACATGACTTCTTAGACACTAGAAGCATGTCAGCTAGAGGCTTGGAAGGACAGAGCAGCTACAAAAAAGAAACTGAACAAGAGACATGAGATCAAAAACGTCTAGCCTGGCACTACAGATGAGATTTGGAAAGACCAAACGGAAAGGACTCGGTCTCCCTCATTTATTTTCTGGGCATGTTTCTATTGATGATAGCTATATTCAATAATATTGTAAGAGGACAACTACCTTGGTCTTATCCGTATCTCTTTGGGGAGGCAAACTGTGGCTTAGATTAAAGGGGTTGTTGGGAAGGGATAACGGCAAAGTCAGAATGAAAAAGTAATGGCAAACTATTAAGAATAAAATTGTTGTTGTGAATTAGCTATGAGTTGGTTCCCACTCACAATAACCCTATATGCAATAAAAGGAAACTTTTCATGGTCTTGGATCATCTTCCTGTCGCTGGCACATTTGAGTCCATTATTGCAGCCAGTGCCTTCCAGTCTAGGGGCTACAGCAGACGATGTTCTGTTGAGATCCTTAGGGTTTCCATCAATCATTTTCAGAAGTATAGCATTAGTCCTTTCTTCATAACTCATCTTAGTCTGGAATCTCCACTGAAACCTGTCTACCTGCAGGCATTTGAAATATCGGTGGCGTAACTTACAGCACCACAGTCACTACCTGATGAAAAACTAACATGCAGGTGGTGGAAAAGAAGACTATAAAGAAATAGTCTCTTTTATAACAAGTATTAGGTGCTTAATGATCATATATTTACTATTTTGGTAGTTTTTAACCTACATGGAAATAGTTCTGTTCAAAATGTGCGGGGCTATTTTAATACATCATTTGTTCAATAAAATGACATAAACACACACACACACAAAAGTAATGCCAAAAATACACTATAACAGCTTGAGCTCTGTGCTAAAATGTTAGCTGAATTCAATAGAATGCTCTGTACTTGGAAAGCTGCTGTGTCTTTACTTCATACCATGGTGTTGCAAATCTGAAGAACCAAAGACTACACGAAGGGGAGAAGTGAGTTTGCCAAAAGGAAAAAGAAAAGCTATAGTCTTACAAAGGGCTGGGGATAGGGGTGAGGACAGTCCTGGGTTCAAGTGGAAGCACTGTCACTTTAAAGCAGGCCAGCCTTAGGATAGCTACAAGTTCACTAAGCCGCTTTTCCTCATGAGCCCCTTGTAGATCTACTGTACACATAAGAGACATGCTCTGGCACAGAGCAGACACTTAACCAATTATTATTTATCAGAAATAATCATAGCAACACAAATGAAGGTTTGGAACAATCCCTCAAGCATACTGCTGAAACAAGGGGAAATTTGAGTAATCAAATATTGTAGGGCTTTTGATTTGGGGCTGACTTGCACATGATGCATTTCAAGGATGTTAACCTATTTCAGCTTCCTTAAAATTGCCTGACTTTAGAGATAAAAACCACCACAGTGCAGCTGTTCACCGAGAGATAAATGTGACTCTCAGGACAACGACAGTGTGCACTTTCTGGCAATCACTCTAGAGTCACTCTTCCCCAAATGTGACTACGTATGTCCTCTAATAAGATCCCATCTCAATAGAGACTCATCAAACTGCCCACTTCAAATGACTCATGGGATAGAGCTGTCAACACTGTGCTGAAGAGACATATCCAAAGAGAACAGTTCTCAGCCCTGAAAATCATTCTTACAATTCAATCTGGGTTTTCCTATCATGGAGGGCATCCTCTTAATCTCAATTACATTCCTTCAGGTCAGCCTACATCAGTTCTCCCCTCTTCTGGGGTCTACCCCTTCTAAACACTTATAAAGAATGTCACATTCCCGCACACTAGTTGCCATTTAGCCAACATAAAATACTTTTCAACTTTCATCACAAATCAAACTCTATAGATTTTTGTCATTCTCTTAACTCCTTTCAGTTTGTTAAAATCTGTCCAGCGTGTTTGTAGACAGAAATGTGCAAAGTGGAGGGTGTAAATTCCCAGGACTCTGAAGCAAGCCCTCCTGGCACTTATAAATTAGTAACTATGTAGAAGCACAGTCTAGACTTGCTACCTCAAGCAAATCCAGAGGGGAACAACTTGGAGTTTGATGAAAGAAAAAGAAACCTGATCTCTCACAACAAGCTTCGTCAAGGGTGATGATAGAAAAGAAATGGATGTAGCAAGAAAGAAGCATTAAGCTAGGGGCAGGTGGCCTCCATTGTATGAGACCTGGACTGGAATGGCAGGCTCCATTCACCCCTACTCACTGTGGTAAGACCACCATTGGCCCAGGTCTCACACTGAAATTCTTCTTTATTCTGCATAGGTTGTAGAAGCCCAGAGGGAAGACAGTATGAGCAAAGACCAAGGTCATGGCTGGCAAATTAGCACACACTTTACTAGACCCTTAGATGTTGCATCATTCCAGTGGCTACAGTAATCCTTAAAAAAAAAAAGTGTTCTAAATGAGTGCTTCTCAAACATATGGATTTCATAGACTGTTAGCATTTCAAAAAACTAATTCTGTTTGGAAAATGGGGTGGGTGGCATACAGGGTTGTTGTTGTTGTTGTGTGCCGTGGAGTCGGTTCCGACTCATAGCTACCCTGTACAGGGTTTCCGAGGCTGTATATCTTTACCAACTTTTAAATTTAAGAACATAATTGTTAAGAACTAAATTTAATAATGTAAAGGGACCATTACATCTTCCCAAATTATGAACCATACAAACCAGGACAAAGGATGGTCCTTAAAATTCGTAAGTTCAGTTTATGGAAAACATGCTACACTTTGCTTGCTTTTCTCTTTAAGTGAAAACTTCCTCATAGATCAGTGTTGAAACATGCTAGATCTCTTTCAGATTACCAGATCAAGGCCAGGGTTAATTTCTCAGGCTCTTTTCCTGCCTCTCTCAAACAAGAAAGGCTAAAGACAAGCTGTTCTACCACTCCTATGGCAATGGTCTCACAAAAAAGGTACAACCTGAGCTGCTGCTGTTGTTGTATGATGTGGAGTTGGTTCTGACTCACAGTGACCCCGTACAGAGTTTTTGTGGCTGTAAATCTTTACGGGAGCAGAAAGTCTCATCTTTCTCCCATGGAGTAGATAGATTTGAATTGCTGACCTGTGGTCGGCAGCCCAACACATAACCCACAGCACCGCCAGGGAATGGTAACTTAATGCATAAGCTTTGCTACCCAGATTGAGGCTGTACAGGAAGACCTTCTGCCATGGAACTAGCCAAACCCTCCATCTCTCGAGGCCTTTCAGATTATCGTCTCAGAATGCTCAGCACAGCAGCTGCTGGATGGCCATTCCATCCTGGTAATCGCAGTCCAGGTCTCTGGGCGCCACATGTACCCATGAGGATTCCTTTCTGATAATTACTTCTCAACACACCACTGATGCCCAAACACCTTTTCTCTGCAGTTAGGTAGCAGAATGTTCCTGTCCGTTTTCAAAGAGAAAAACAACACAACCCCTCTCTGCAATAACCAGTCTTATCCTTCTGTCCCCAACCGCTCCGCCTGAACAAGTCAAAGGGCATTTTCTGAACAATGTAAAAGCAGCTGTCAGGTTCTCCATCCAGTAACAGTAGAAAAGTAACCACCACACTGATAGCAATGATAAACCCTGAACAAAATAAACAAAGCAAGAGTTTGAAGACGCTGCAGGACAAACAAAATCAAGCAAAAAACTAAAGGGTTTTAACCCTTGAAAGATACCACATAAGTGAACATAAAAGACTAACTTTTAAAAAAATGATTATCCTTTTAGTTTCTCTGAAAGACAACTTTGAGTGTGAGTTCAAAATTATCCACACTCTGGCTGTAGAATTTATTTTAATCAACTTTTTTAAAAAGACAAATGCATCATTTTTGACATAATCGCTTTGCTTTTCAACACACTTTGTCACATCTGTCAACAAGCTTTCATATTCCCTTATTAAAAAATGTTTACATAGAGATGTGGGCCACGAATGCATTGCTGTCTTCACTTCTTCATCAGAGGTGAATCTTCATCTTCAAAGGGCTGCTTTCAGAGGACCAAATGGGTAAAAGTCTGATGGGGCAAGATCAGGACTATAGGGAGGATGCTTTAATACCTCAAAACAAAGTTTTGTAGAGTGTGAACAGTGTGGGCAGAGGTGTGAGGACGTGCATTTTCATGCAAGATCACAACACCCTTGGATAGCACCTCTGTGTTTAGTCCTGAGTTTAGGCTTTAGCTCATTATAAGAAGCACTGTTGACTGTTGAACCTTTTTCCTGATAGTGTTCCAACACTGGCCCCTTGAGAATCCTAGAAAACTGTAAGCTTCAATTTTTCAGCTGATAACTGACTTTTGAATTGCTTCTTGGTCAGTGACTGAGGATGTTTCCATTCCATACTCTGCTGTTTACTTTCAGGTTCATAGTGATGAATCCCATGTCTCCTCACCAGTTACCATTTTTTTTAAAGAAACATCCTTGGACTATCAGTTCAAATTTTGGTTGCAGATGTCCAAATGCTTCTGTTTATGCTCTTCTGAGAGTTGTTTTGGTAACCATCTTGTACAAACTTTTTAAAACCCAAGTCTGCCGTGGATTATTTCATAGGCAGAGCCATGGCTGATTTGCAAACGATTTGCCACTTAGTCAACTGTCACTTGTCTACTTGACAGAATCATTTCACGTGCATGCTCAACGCTGTCATCAGCTGTAGACATGAATGGGCGTTTTTTAATATAACCAGAGTGTAGATAATTTCCGACTCACCTTTGTGTTTAAAACAAAAATGACAAGCAATATTGTGGGTTTTTTAGAACACATGAAGCATACATGGAGTCCTGGTGTGGTGCTGTAGGATAAGTACTGGATGGCTAACCAACAACATCAGGGGTTCAAACCCACCAACATCTCCTCAGAAACCCTATACAGAGTCACTATGAGTCGGAATTGACTAATCAATCTTAAGGGGCAGTGACTTCGTTAATGAAAGAGGAACTAAAAAATGGAGGCTGACAATGATTGCACAACTCGAAGAATGTCATTGACGGCACTGAAATGTCCATGGAGAAATGGCTGAATTCCTGCATGTTTTCTTGTGCAACAACAACAATTTAATTACAATATATATATATTATATATACATATTTTGTAATATAGATATATTGTTGCTGTTGTTGTTAAGTGCCGTCGAGACAGTTCCAACTTAAGACGACCCTGTAAAAGGTTTCTGAAGAGCAGCTGATGAGTATGAACCATCAACCTTGTGATTCAAACCTTTCTGGTCCAGTTGCATTATCCTGTAGTGCCACACCAGGATTCCTGGTGTGGCTCTGTAGGATCAGCACTGAACTTCGAATCACAAGATATTCAAAACAGTTCAAACTCACCAGCTGCTTCTCAGAAACCTTATATCGGGTCGCTATGAGTCAGAACCGACTCAACAGCACTTAATAACTATATAAATACATACATATATATATATATATATATAATATGATATCAACAGTACAAAAGATGAAAGGGAATAAAGGGATTTCGACTGGAGGATTTATATTCTAACCCCTAGAACAATCACCAATAAAATATTATATAGACAGACGATAAAAAGCTGTGGTGCTGTGGGTTAATGCGTCAGACTGCAAAGCCATTTGAACTGCAGGGTCAGCAGTTCAAGCTCACCAGCTGCTTCTTGGAAACCCTATCCAAGGTCGCCATGGGTCGAAACCGACTCGACAGCACTAAACAACAACTGCCATCAAGTAGATTCTGGCCCACAGAGACCCTGTTGTTGTTTTTAAGGTCCGTGGAGTCAGTTCCGACTCACAGTGACCCTGCACAGGGTTTCCGAGGCTGCAAATCTTTAGGGGAGCAGAAAGTCTCATCTTTCTCCCACGAAACTGCTGGTAGTTTCAAACTTCCGACCTAATTTGTAACCACTACGCTAACAGAGAACCTATTCAGGGTTAAATGATGGAAGCAGACAGTCTTATCTATCTCACTCAGAGAAGCTGGTGGGTTTGAGCCACCAACCTTGAGTTTAGCAATCCAGTGCTTAGCCCACAGCACTACCAGGGCTCTTTAACAAGCCAACGTTGTTGTTGTTGTTAAGTGCCATCTAGTTAGTTCCAGCTCATAGCAACCTTGTACAGGGTTTCCGGAAGAAAATCGAAGGATTACAATGAAATCTAAAGCAGTTGGCTAAACACAGTGACATAATTCTCTATTACACTAGATAAAGGCATATGACCAGAAATGTTTCAGTCTATTACTTACGACATTCAACATCAGTCAGTACCCTTTTCCTGTAAAGTATCATTATCAAAGGAATATTTTACGATCATTCTGCTCCTTCTCAGTAATTGTTGACATGCCACATGAGAAGAAACCCAGCCGAGCTAATTTCACTGAGGTGTTTTGATTGCCATCTTACAGTTCTGAAACAGATGAGATATTCTCTGGTTACAGCACTCCCCTATCTTCTTGACTCTCCCACATCCTGCCTTCCCCTCCCTGATTTCATTTCTCTAGTAGCTGTTTTAAGTTGTGCCTGCTCATTCATTCAAACCCCAAAAACCAGGGCCCTAAGATAATGGTCTTGTACTACTTCCCACGTCCTTATAAACCATTACTCTTCCAAATTATTATGGAACACTTCTTTTGGAACTCATACTGTTCAGCTACACTTCCTTTCTTTCCTGCTCCATCCCTGTCACGAACTGCCTGAGAATTCATTCATCGTAATTTTGGCACTTGACTCCCTCTCTAAAAGAAGTCCCATCTAAGAAAAGTCAACGCTCACATGAACAACTCACCTAATGCTTAGCCTCACAGCCCCTTAAGTCCTCATGACCTCTCTACTTTTTCAAACTCACTACAGCCTGGAACTGCTCTAGCTCTGAAATATCTAGTCCTCTCCTTCACTCATGATCTAACTTCTTTCCCTGTCAACGAAGCTCACTTGCTATTTTGCACCGAAGAAATGCCTCACCCTCTTGCATTTTTATCACATTTGTCCCGGAACCCCAGCAACACTTGAATCAAGCCAATTATTTGCTTTCACTGCATCAATGCCCAGTCTGCTGAGGAATACTGGGAGAAACTGAACTACCATGTAAATTAAGGCTGTCTTCCCTCAGTAGCTTTCCTTATGTGGCTTCCCTACCTCCAGATTCAACCTCCTTCAGTCTGTATTATATGCCTACGTGAGACCCTGGGAATTATAGTATTCGCAATGGGAAAGGGAAGCTAGGTTTCTATCAGAAGGTATTTTTATGTAAGAATTTCTGGTATGCTGCCTAACCAGAAAGACATCTGAATAACCCAAGCTCCTATAATTCAGCTGAATTCAGTGGAGTCTTTTCTCATTGGAAGTATTCAGTTTCGTATCTGATTTTGAAGTCTCATTTTGAATTACTTTCCTTAAAAGAAGGCTCCCAACTTGTACAAGTTTTGTTGCTGTTAAATGCTGTCTATTCAGTCCCAACTCATAACAACCCTGTATAGGGTTTCCAAGGAAGCAGCTGGTGGGTTTGAACTGCCAACCTTAAGGTTCACAATCCAGTGCTGATCCTACAGCGCCACATAAAGGATCCACAAAACCTAGGTCTGTTACTGTCCAATTGTTGCTCTAAGATGCAAATCTGATCACATCGTCTCTTCTCTGCTCAAAACTCTTAACACATTTACAACATGTAGCTATCATGAAGGGCCAATGTGGCACACAAATGAATCAAAAGTTCAGCCTATATATTCTAGAATGTATGCTCATGACCCCAACATCTGTTATTGTTGGTTTTCAACTTCATCTTTTAAGTTCTAGACCAAATGTCCCAGGTGTTTGACAGACCTTTTTGAAAACCCAGAAACAACACAAATTCCACATCCCCCACACTGAAATGATTATCTCTTCTTGTTTCCCTATCCTGCTTCCCACTACCTGGGCTCTTAAATTCTCAGTGTCAAAAATGTCGCTATCTAATGAATTTTTTTAAGCTACACGTGAGCTCAACTGGTTTTCTCTCCTCTCCAACCTTCATAGCCAATCTGTTATCACAGTCTGTCTCTGGACTGACAGCTCCTTCCCAACCCCTCTGCCACTTTTGTTTGTTTCCCAGGTACACATACCTTCCCAGGTACACATACCACTGGTGTAAGGAAAATGGTGGGAGGTGGAACATGTGCTTTTAAAAACCAGTCATGCACACAAACAGTAAAAGACAAAATAAATACATGGGCCTCATAAAAATTAACATTCGGCTCATTGAAAAACTTTACCAAAAAGTGAAAGACAAGCTACCAACTGTAAAGATATTTTCAGAGACCATATATCAAGGATAATCTAATAATCAAATAAATGTAAAATTTCCGTGACATAGCAACAAAAAGACAACCCAATCACAAAATGGACAAAGGATCTGAATAAACATTTCACCCAGGAGGACATTCGAATGGCCACCAAACACATGTAAAGCTGCTCAGCGCCATCAGAGAGCTACAAATCAAAACCACAAGACACAATTTCTCTCCCACTAGGATGGCTAAGAATAAAAACAAAAAAGAGCAAATGTTGGTGAAGATGTGAGGAAATTACAACCCTAATCCATAGGTGTTGGGAATGCAAAATGGCACAGTCCCTGTGGAAAACAGGATGGTAGTTGCCTCAAAAAACCTCTATATAATCTAGCAATTCCACTCTTAAGTATAATTCAAAGACTTGAAACTAAAGACTTATAAAAAGACTTGTAGACCAATGTTCATTGCAGCACTAATCACAATAGCCACAAGGTGGACACCACCTAAATGTCCATTAGCAGTTGAATGGATAAACAGAAGGTGGGTCCATGCATGCAGTAGAATAATACTCAGCCAACAGGAAAAACGAAGTCTTGATACATACTACATTATGGATGAAACTTGAAGACATTATGCTGAGAGAAATGAGTCACGCACAAAAGGATAAATATATTGTATGATGAACTGGAACTAACACGACAGGACTTAACACTTACATAAAGATAAGAAAAGGCAAATGTACAGCTATTTTTATTCATGGTTATCAGGACAGGAAGAAGAGGGAAAACAAGGGTTAACAGTAAAGGAAAAACCACACTGATTGAAGGGAGGATTTCCTAGTCTGTTCTATAATCGCTGTAAAAATTTATGATGAAGAAAAAAAAAAAAAAAACTGCTTTTTTTAATATATAACTATCACACACCACATGGGATTTGGTTCCTTGGTTTATTGGTTTAGGGTTGTTTCATGAGATAGCTCAGTTAACTGGCCTACCAGTGTTTAGTGCTTCTGTTCTCCCTCCTTGTTTAATGTGTATTGCTTGGGGTCTTAAAAGTTTTCAAGTGCCATCCAAGGTATAACCATCGGTCTCTCTTCACCTGGAACAGCAAGAATCATGAGCAGGAGGAGGATATGAAAGGTGTGGCTAATTGCCTCCATGAACATGTGCCTCCTGTGCCACAAGACCAGAAGGACTGGATGGTGTCTGCCTACCATTTTGGAACCTTTAATCAGATGCCACAGAAGAATCCTGATCAAAAGGAGATTTCACATCTCATGAACTCTAGACTTTACAAAGCCATGGAGGGTGCATGAACCTTTCAACCTTAAACCAAAAATATCTCCTGTAATCTTCTTAAAACCAAACAATAGTTTGTTACTGCTGTTGTTAAGTGCGTTTGAGTCAGTTCCAACACACAGCGACCCTGTTTAGGGTTTCTGAGGAGCAGCTGATGGGTTTGAACTGTCGATCTTGTGTTTGAAACTGACCTTATGGTCTAGTGCATTATCCTGCAGTGCCACACCAGGACTCCAAACAATAGTTTAACAAGTTAAAAAAAAAAAAAAAGGGTCTGCTTTGAGCATCATGCTCTTTTAAGAACTACCTATATGGCATCAAATTGACAACAGCAACTAGAAAGATTTGACAGAAACTTTAGGGGCCGCCTAAGTTTTGCTCATGAGGGAGGAACAACTAAAAAAAGGAGGCTGAGAATGGTTGAACAACTCAAAGAATGTCACTGATGTGGCTGTTCAGTGCCTCATAGCAACCTTGTATAGAGTTTCCAAGGAGTGGCTATTGAGTTCCAACGGTCAACCTTGCTATTCAAACTGACATTGGTGGCCCAGCATTCTCCTACAGTGCCACACGGACTCCAGAATCAATGGAGAAATTGTTAAATAGGGTTATGTTTTGCTGACTATGTTCTCAACAAAATAAAATCTAGAGAAAAATGTAATAAACATACAAATAGTCATACATGTACTTTAATTCATATTAGGAAAAAATATAACTATCACAAACTACAATTTCATTGATAAAGCTTCATTTTAGAATGAATGTTGTTGTTGTTAAGTGCCATCGAGTTGGTACCGACCCATAGTGACAGAATCACTGTCGGATACTGAGCCAACCTCACTACTGCTGCCACGCTTGAGTCCATCCATGCTGCCACTTGGTCAATGTATGTAGTTATGTATAAAAGATGAGTTGGTTTAAATAAAAATATATTCCATCTGTTATAATGTAAGTAGGATGTGGCTACCACACACTAAATGGTCTATGAAGACCTGAAGTTTGGGAACACGAGGCTTCAGTATCTCTTAGGACCCCAGCACCTGCCTTCTACTGGCCTCCCTGCCAGCAGTCTTGTCCAACTCTAGACTGTCCTCCAAGCAGCTGCCAGTTAGCACTCTAGAAGGCAGAGTCCATGGCACTCCCTGCTTTTAAATCTCTGTGGACACCCTACTACAACGTGCCAAATAAATCCAAATGTTTCTAACACACAAATGTGCTCACCAGGCACCCTGACTATGCCATGTGGCAGTCAATTCGGGCTTAGAGCAAGCCTAGAGGATGAGTAGAACTAGACGACAGAATTTCCAACACTGCCGTTTTTATGGGAGGTAGATTGCCACATCTCTAACTAAACCTGATGGGTTTTAGCTGCCCACCTTTCAGTTAGCAACCATCAGGACCCCTTTGAACAGTTTTTTCCAACGGCCAGAAACATTCTTTTTTGAGATGGACCCTCCCTCTTTACCAAATTCCTGCTCATTCATTTCAATTTACCTAAGAGTCACCTAAGGAGCTCTGGTAGTGTAATGGTTATGAATTGGGCTGCTAACCTCAGGGTCAGCAGTTTGAAACTACCAGCTGTTCCGCAGGAGAAAGATGAGGCTTTCTGCTCCTGTAAAGATTTACAGCCTCGGAAACCCTGTACAGGGTCGCTCTGAGTCGGAACCAACTCCACAGCACATAACAACGAGTCACCTGCTTTAGGAAGTCTAAGGCCAGGTTGGCCGCTTGGTACTTCCATTCTCTGACACTACTTCACTATTATCATTTTTGCATGTGTGGCTTCCCAATTAGAATGGCAAGTTATTCATTTTGTATTGGAAGGTATATAATAAATGTGGGATAAATGAATACATAAAACTCCATGCCTAAACATGTCAAAATAAAATATACAATCAGATGGGCAAAAGGGAGTAAGGGGAAACGAGTTCTATGTTGTCACCATCCAGTTAACAGGGAGCGATGCAGGAAAAAAAAAAAATGGCTAGAAAAGGAAATGGTAAAAAACAAAAATGTTCAATAGAGCCAGGGTTATTGGGAGGCCTTTTAGATTTGGTGATGTACGCTTACATGCCACAATCTACTCACTGAATTCTTTCAACGAATACTAAGAGTCTTTTTAAGCATGTGGTGCAGTGCCAGGCACACATGGCTCCCTCTCAGACTGCTCGCCTCTTATTGCTAAGTCCAAGAGACCCAGCTCAGGTCTCATCGGGGACCTTTTGGCAGCATCAAGCACCGTAGGCCACTCCTCTTCTTGACCGTCTTATCTTGGCTTCTGGACACTACATCTACCTGGGTTTTCTTATCCCTGACTACTCCTGCTCTTCTTTGGCTATCTCTTCCCCAAGTCCTGTCCTAGGCCCTCTTCTTTTCTTGCTCTAAAAACATGTGTTCATATACCACCTTTGTTGTTGCTAAATGCTGTCAAAGTGGTTCCAACTCACAGTGACCCTGTACAGGGTTTCCAAGGAGTGGCTGGTGGGTTAGAACCACTGACCTTGCCTAATGACTTCCAAATCTCTCCCAGGCAAGGCTGGTCCAGAGCATCAATCCCACATGTCCAACCCTTCTGGACATCTCCCATTACCACTGAGGCAGGCACCTCAAGCTAACGTGTCCCCAAATTGTACGTGTCCTCTTCCTCCATAGCCATTCCTCATTCACTTAATGTATGCTGACTGAGGACCTACAATGTACCAGGTTCTAGGGGCACAGAGCGGGTACTTCTGTAGCTTGTAATTAGTGGGGGAAATGGGGATAAATAACAGCACAAATACATAATTACAACCTATGATTGGGGTGACAGATATAAAGTTTTTTAAAAATGTTACAAGAGTATATAATAAAGGACTTAATTTTTGAAGTGATATTTAAGCTGAACCTGAAGGACAAGACAGAGAAAACCGAGCGCAGTAGCGGTGAGTATGCAGGCGCACAGTGCAGAGCTCAGTGTGACTGGACAAGGTGGCAGGTGTAAAATGAGGCTGGACATGCAGGCAAGGCCCAAACCCTACAGCAGCAGGTTAAGGGTTTGGGGAGTTTGTATCCTCAGAGCAATCACATCCATTAAAGGAGTCAGGGATGAGTTCTGAGGCCACCGCAGCAATCCAGGTGAGGTGATGACTGTGGCTCGAACCACTTCTCGAGTTCCTCATTTCATTTTATCCTTAACAGAATGCTAGATTCTGAAAAGTCTTTGCCCTGCGAAGTTTCCCTGAATGGAAGTCATTTCTCATTACAACACAAGTTATCATCACCATGAAACTTTTCACAAACCAACAAAGATTTCTGAATGTAGTCTACTTACTCCAAACAGGGGTCAAACCAAATCCAGTACTACGGAATGGGCTGTATGCAGAGAGGAACTGTGGTGGTTAAGTCACATGTGTGTTTTTGATGCACATTAGAGATGCTGAGATGTCTACGCTGGGGGCCCTTGTCTTTCTTGAAGAAATGCAGTAATAGTATACATTGATTCATTTACATATTTCTATGAAGCACACAGCATATACTAGTAATTAGTAGGATCTGGGTGATTTACTCTGTTTTTTGAAGAATAGCTAACTTTCATTATGCATTTAAGTATGTGCTGTGTACTAATCCCTTTACGTTAGTTAATCTTCATGAAGTAGGCATTATTCCTCATTCACACATAGTAACCATGCCCCAATTACACAGGAACACAAACTGGCTGAGGACCCGTGCTGTAACCGTTGGCTGAGCCTGCCTCATAACCTCTAAGGTCACCTTTTACCCACTACATGTGATTCTCTTATTTTGTTAAAATCTTTCTAAAACTAGATCACGACTAATTCAGTGTTACTTCCAGAGTGGACAGCATTTTTAAGTGGTGGATTTTCCTCCTAGAGTTAATATAGAAATCTGTACTGAGGAAGCTAAGGATCTGTAGGACATAAATGAATTACAAACATTACAAACTGCAGATCAACTCAGTACCTAATAAAGGATGAACCAGAAGAGTTAAGTTCCAAGTTATCAATACAGTGCTTGAGCACATCTCTGAAGTTTTCTTGAGCAATGAACACAAATGCATAGAGAAGCTTAATGGCTAAGAAAAATATCCAAAAATCTTGCCTACCTCTCAGAACCTTACCAATTACTTCAGTATCATGTAACAAATGTTGCCCATATATGGCTCATTTATCAAAAGTGAATTGGTTTTATATTTGTAAATCTCCTCATGACTTACAAAAGTCACTGACAATTACCACTGCATCACGTGTATGGCCAACTGCTCCAGGAACACACCCAGCCGGCCATGCTTTCTCCCTCGTCTCCAGAATCACGCACATGCTTATTCCTCAACTTGGAATGTTGTTCCCCAACGCTGGCTAATTTCTACTCATTATGCAAGTCTCAGTTGAAGCATGATCTCTTCTGGAACTACCTTTCCAGGCTTGGCCAACACTAAAGAGACTCAGCATGGTAACCATCAAGAGATGAGAGAGCATGGCTGGTTCATCACTGTATTTCCAGACCCAAGCACATAGAATGTTCTAGCAGGTTTTATAAGTAAATTGACAAAAGGAGGTGATTCTCTACTCCAAGGTCCTAGAAATCACCAAGGTCATTCCTACTCTCATTTTCTATCTTTATGCATCCAGAATGACAGAATGACATAGGTCAGCAATTTAGGATAATTCGTTGGAAAGTCTGACAAACTACATACAGAATTGGGTTTTGGCAAGAAGATGTAAAAGTATTGGCAAATAATTGGTCAATTCCATAGGCAGAAATACTACTAGAAGAGACCAATGAAATGGGTCTTAAGTGGCAAAAAGAATCCCATCCATAGTCTCCTCACCCAAAGGGTCTTTGCCTCAGGACTGGTTAAATAAGTCTCTCCAAATCTTGCACAGAATTATATTTAAGATAAATACTTCCTAATTCTTATGTGATGCAGATAATGACAGTAATAGTCAGCATGCATCAGGCACTGTTCCACTAGCTTTATACATTATTTAATCCTCTGATGACCCTATAGCAGAGGTAGCACACCAGTTCCACTTAACAGATGAGGAATCAACCTCACAGTGGTTAAGTAACTTGTCCAAGGATATGCATCTAGTAATTGGCAGAGCTGGGATGAAAAGGAAATCTTTTCTATTTCTAGGTTGTATGGGTAATTAACAGTAGCTAAATTTATAGAACAGTTATGTGTCAGGAATTGGACTAAGTACTCTCATTTAATCCTCCCCACAGGTGACAAGAGAATCTTCAAGTGTTTTTGAATAGCAGCTTTTACCCCCGAACTTGTAGGAAGCCAGGCAGATTCTCTGCTTACCCAACAGATTATTACTGTCTGGGGGCACTGGAAGAGCCCGAGCCAGCAACGGGGAAGAATCTTGCGATGCGCAATTCCAACAGCAGGCTCTGTCCTGAGACAACATTCCCTCCCACACAACGGCTAGCCCCAGGGATGGGTCAGGGATGCACATCTGCCCACCCCAAGGGAGAGTTCCAAATTGAAGCATGCTAAGCATGACATAAACATGAAGTGTGGAAACACATTCCTTACGAACAGTTCCACATCAAATTCCCCACATCCCTCTTCAGCAACGTTATCATAGGCATCATTCAATCCAGCCAATTGGAAAGGGACTACGAAAAAGGCTGAAAAATATAACCAATCAGGAAAGTTATTTTTGTGAGAAAGAAGAAAAATGCCACCAAAAAGGGTCAGCAGATAACCCTATTGGGCTGAAAATAACTGCCCGGCTGGCAGGCCCGTTAGGGAACAGGCGGAGGGGTAAGAGACGTAATGCAAAGCGCCAAGGGAGCTCCAGCTGAGGGGAGTTGCTGGGAGATGAGGAAATTGGCCTAATTTGGGAACGAGAGCCCAGCAGCATTTCTCAGATTCCTGCTGGAGTATTTGGCTAACTTTCAGTTCTGCGTCCTTGGAGGAAGAGAGAGGATGGGGGGGTGGGGGGGACAGAGAAAGGCAACAGCTGTGACTCATGCACATCAATGGACAACTGGATGAACAAGGGTGATCAAGTGAGAACTTACTCACACTCCAAAACAATTCCAGGAGAATAACCCCAAAGCCTCTTCTCTCCTGAGAGGTCTGTCTAGCAGTTGGAGAGGTTACTTTACATACCTGGTTAGTCAGAGAGAGTTTACTAGAATCAGAGATTAGCTGACTAATCTAATGACTCAGGTCTGTGTCCCAATGACTACGGTGCAGTAACAACAGGACCTACTCCAAGAGCTAGCACCACATTTAACTAGGATGCTGCATGTCATTCACAGATAGCAATGATTCCAATGTCACCTACCATTGCTTTGGGTAGTTTTTTTAAATCAGCAAAACAAAAGCAAAGCTAAAAAGTGGCCTAGGCCCAAATGAGAAATGCTCATCCACTGGAGAGGGTTACCTAGAGAGTTCTTTTCCCATGCTCACTGTAGTGCAACTTCACTGCAGAAGGAGCTGAATGACTGGAATCAGCAGAAAAGGAAGGCTCCACCAGAGAAATCAGGTGACTACTCAGAGCTGCTCACCCAGAACTAGCTACCCACTGCAGCCACATCAAGACACATCTTCCAGAAGAATCCCCGCCTGATCTGTGAACTCAATTACACTTCTTGTAGATCCAAGCCTGATTTGGGATCACTGGCAAAAAAGGAAGAAAAAAATATATATACACCGCCATAAACATTCTTAGTTCTTACTCTTGCTTGAGAGGTTATTGTGTGCATTACCGAATATTACCTTGAGTTTCATGGCTACCCTTACTAAGAAACCACAATTTGAATCAACAGAGCTAGTAAAATGACATGTAGAGTTCATCAATAAAACTGGAGAGTAGAGATTGTTGCAATTCACTAGACTGACCAAGCAAACGGTGCCAGTTCTCCGAGAGGCGGCAGGAGGGTTTTATTAGCTGGCCTGCACCACAGGCACCCTCTAAGCACCAACAGGTGAGTGGAAGGAGGAAAGATCTAGAAGAGCGTCACACAGGCAACTCCATCAGGTATCCTGGAGCTTTAGGGCATGACATTTTTCAAAGCACTCTCCACAACTCTAAATTAGAAAACTGGAGAGGAATGTGGACTTTTTTTTAAGCTACTAAAAATACTTCTTTCCCTTCATACCTCAAACCTAAGAAAAATACCTTTGTATAAATTCTATTAAAATTCTGACTTGTCAGCTGTGAACGGCCTACTCGGTAGCCTTTCTCCTTTTCTCCTTAGTAAGGAACCCCAGTACCCAGTTACAACTTAAAGAGTGGCTGTAAGAACCAGTAAGAACCAGTGGTTGTAAGAATCAATGAGATGTAACTAGAAGCCTGCTTTCTAAAGTATGATTATAGTTTTCCTCATAAAAAGGGGCACACACAGTTGGCATACACCTTGAACTCTTCCACAATGCCCCATCTGCCGGCCCAGAATGCACTTCTGGAGACGACCAGCCATCTTACAACCACGAGAACAGAAGTCTAAACTCCGTTGGCTGAGCGGAAAGCTGGAAGGAGCAATGCAGGACAGGACATCCCGAGTGCTGTGCCCACTCTGCTCTGCCCACCACTGGGCTTCTTGCTATGGGAGAAAAATCACTCTGCTTGATTAAAGCACCAGAGGTTAAGTTTCTGCCACTTGTAGCCAAATTCACCTGAGTAGATACAGAAAGATACTTGAAAATCAATCCTCCTACAACAGCACTAAGTGGAAACAGGAGCCAGGCAGCTGGCCCGGCTGAGGAAATCCGATGAGGCGCATCACAGTGAAGTGGTGATGAACTGCAGAAGGCGGCTCTTGGACAAGCCAGCACCATTACCAACTGCTTTCCTGTGGGCATGCCAGACCAGCATCCCACTGGGCCTCAGTAGTGAGTTATAGGCCTTTCCACCTTAAAATTGAGGGAGATAAAGACTAAAAAGGACATCCAAGGTCTAGAGAAATAATGGTTGGCAATATATTGAGCACTTATGAGCAAAGGCTTTACCCATATCCATTGTTCTTTTTAGGACTCCATGAATTATGTTAGTATCTCTGTTTTACAAATGGGGAAACTGAGGCTTAGAGAAGTAAGTTGCTCAGAGTCACAGAGTTAATGTGTGGCAGAGCCAGGATTTCAACCCAAATCTGTATGTCTCCAAGGCTTATGTCTGACACTGTATAAGGGACAGCCTCGGAAGTGGGAAAGGCACATGCTCTCCCCTGATCTCTAGTCAACCCACAGATACGTATAAGCGAACCTTTGAAGGCTTCCAAATGAGTTTTAAGAGAACCCAAGCTTACCTCCTTTTTCTCTACTACCCTTTCATAACAATAGATAATTCTGACTCATAGCAACCCTGTAGAGTTTCAGACACTGTAAATCTTTATGGGAGCAGAAAGCCTCATTTCTCCCATGGAGAGAATGGTGGGTTTGAACAGCTGACCTTGTGGTCAGCAGTTCAGTGCTTATCCTACAATGCCACATTAGGACTCCTTAACAGTCCAAATTTTCCTTTACTTATGTGATTGTTGTGCAATCCTTTAATGAGAATGCTTTTAAATGCTTATTTCATTTAATCCCCACATAAACCTGGCACTATTGCTGTTACCAGTTTACAGATAATAGAACAGCAGGATAGAGATCAGTGGATTTGCTCCTAATCAAGGCACTTAGTTGAGGCCAGTCTCAAGCCCTGTCCTGTGTTCGCTCCCTCCCAGCAGGCGCTCCTGTTTCCTTCACCAGAGCTTCCAACTCCAACACTAGCTAAATAACCATCTGTGTGAGCTAATTCCCACTTAACTCTGGAAAGTTAACTTTGGTAGGCCTAAGAGTCTCCAGTACCCTGTTAGCTCTTCATGGATTTCTTCATCCTAGAATACAGTCAGCAGAACAAAAATAAATACATCAAGTAATACACTCAGAACTGGAATGTAAATGGGCACATACACAAGTCTTGGGATCTAATTTTAGAAACAGCCCCAAAGTCCCACACAACACCGTGAGCATCTGGTCCCGTGGGAGGCTGCCAACACTGCTCTAAACCTCAATTAACCCAGAAAGAGAAGGCATCCTGGGATCCTGACAGGCATTTCACTTTCAGAGGCACCAGCGGGTGAGGAACAGAATGGCTTTTCATCATGTTCTCCCAGAAATCTGCTAAAACTCCGAATCAGAAAAGGTCAGTGTCCCTGGGGGAATGAGTATGCTGAACCCCTGAAGGTTGATTACCCTGTGACTATGAAGTGGCGTGCCTGCTGTAGTCTTACCTGGGAAGCATGCACGAGGGGACAGGCAGGTGAGCAGTGCAAGGAGCTGGTCCCATATGGGGCTCACACTGGTATGCAAAGCACTCTAGGACATCTTGGCCCATCAGAGAGGTCCACTCACCTAGCCACTGGCTTCACATTTAAACGCTGTCATTCTTGCCAATGTTCACTAGAATGGAAGTTTCACTACGACAGGGAATAGGGTAGGGTCTCCTTTGCTCACTGAAATATGCCAACCACCTAAAATGATGCCTGGTGCAATAAACTTCAGTGAGTATTTTTTGAATGAATGATCTGTGTTGGAATGGATCCTCTAGAACCATCTGGAACAGTCTAAAGAGGCCAGAGACCAAGAGTTGTTGTTAAATGCTATGGAGTTGGTTCTGACTCATAGTGACCCTGTACAGGGTTTCCAAGAGTGGCTGGTGGGTTTGAACTGCCAACCTTGTGGTTCACAGTCCAGTGCTGATCCTAGCACCACACCTCATAGGCATCCATTAACCCAGTCATTTGCTTCAACACTTTCTTTCAAGACATACATGACTATAGTTCAATCTCCTTGAGATCCAGGGTGAGTCGGGTACATCTTCTTTCACCATCTTCCTACATTATGCCACCACCACCCCAAATTACTATCTGCCACCCCCCACCCTGTAATTTACTCAGCTTCTGATAGCCCTCAACACACACCAGGCACTTCACCCATCTCACTCTGTAGTGTCAAATGCACCATCTGCTCTGAGCCAGACACTGTGGTAGACAGAGGGGTACAATGATTAGACACACCCCTACCTTCCAGCTCACATGTTATCTGGGAGTCAGACATGTAAATACAGTTGTGTGTCATATAACATCCATTATCTGTTCTGTGAAACAGGAAGGTATATGATTTGGATGCTGTACGAACATGCTATACCACGAGCAGCAGCGTTCACTATTTCACCATCATGTTGTTGAATAACTTCTTGTTTCACTTCCAGACCAATACTTCTCTTTTGCCTCCTGCTGCTGTAATCACTAGCACTGGGTCTGCTGCACTTTAGAGCCACAGAAAATTAAATAGCGAGAGGATGTTATAAAACTCAAAAGACACATGATACTAGAGACTGGATGCTGCCGCCTCTGAGTCAAAACATACACTGTTCTACAATAGTCAACTGTAAAGTAGGGCAAGTCCACATTAAAGTAACTAGCTAATACAGCACATAGATAAGCCAGTAACCTATGCATTTATGATGACTATCAAGACATATGTATTATTGGACTCCTAGTGTGACACATTAATGGCTAATGAGGAGTCCTGGTGTGGCGCTGTGGGCTAATGCGTCAGACTGCAAAGTTGTTTGAACTACAAGGTCGGTGGTTCAAGCTCACCAGTTGCTCCTTGGAAAGCCTATATAGAGTCACTAAGGGTCAGAATCGACTCGATGGCACTTAACAACAAGTGTGGCACTGCAGGATAAGCAATGGACTGCTAAACTCAAGTTTTGTGGCCCTAACCCACCAGTCACTCCTCAGAAACCCTATATGAAAGCGACTCAACAATGTGTACTGTACCATCACATACTTGGGCAGCTAATAAAGCTTTGCATGCATGAGACATGAAGTATAGGTGTTGTGTGCAAGAAGCTGTTGCATTTCTTACATCCAGTTATGTTTGCTCTGTCCCATTCTCAGATCAGGATTTCTGAACTCTACAAAAATAATTATAACCTTTTGGGACCATGGATGTATATGCGGTCGGAAGGACTGCCTGCTCAGATGTTAGGTGATAGATTGTTGTTGTAGTTGTTAGGTGCCATCGAGTC
Source organism: Chrysochloris asiatica (assembly GCF_000296735.1). Taxonomy (NCBI): domain Eukaryota; kingdom Metazoa; phylum Chordata; class Mammalia; order Afrosoricida; family Chrysochloridae; genus Chrysochloris; species Chrysochloris asiatica. The sequence continues at coordinate 284,028 of NW_006408597.1, forward strand.
TGTACCGACCCATAGCGACCTTATGCTCAGCAGAAAGAACACTGCCTGATCCTGAGCCAACCTCACTATTGTTGCCATGCTTGAGTCCATCGATGCTTCCACTTGGCCAATCCGTCTCGTTGGGGGTCTTCCTCTTTTCCTCTGACCCTCCACCTTACCAAACATGATATCCTTCTCCAGCAATTGGTCCCTCTTGACAATATGTCCGAAGTATGAGAAACGAAGTTTGGCCATGTTGGCCTCTAAGGAGCACTCTGGCTGCACTTCTTCCAGAACGGATCTATTGGTTCTTTTGGCAGCCCATGGCACGTTCAATATTCTCCTCCAACTGCACAACTCAAAAGCATCAATTCTTCTCTGGTCTTCCTTATTCACTGTCCAGCTTTTGCATGCATACGAGGTTACTGAAGATATGTGACTATAATCAGAATACAGTGTGAAGGAGGTACGATGGCCTAAGTCAGAGTCCCCGTGTGGTGTTGTGAGTTAACGCACTGGATTGCAAAGTCAGTGTGAACTGCAAGCTTGATGGTTCAAGCTCACCAGTGGTTTAAGCTTACCAGCCACTCCTCAGAAACACTACACAGGGTCACTATGGATCAGAACCAACTCAACGGTACTAGACAACAATAACAGCAACAATGGCCTAAGTCACAAATTGACCATCATCAGGCCAAATCTAAGCCATATAAGGTTTCAATTTTTGTAATTTATTGCTAACCTAAAAATGTGCTGGTTTCATGTGAAGTTTTATACTACTGATAGCTCTTGAAAAATCTAGCAAAACTGGGCCTGTGCTCTCCATACCATCAGTCTGCTGTAGCTAGGTAATAGTTGGTCCCTTTAGAGGGGACATGTGTTCTCCAGTTCCCTACTGTCCCTACTCCCTGCTATCTGCAGACAGTGAGGCCAAAGGTATGCTACTGGACTTTCTGAGCTGGTACAGCTGTTATCTTTGAGTAGGAGGAGGATTTTCCATACCCAGATTCGTACAGTGAGAAAATGAATGAAAAATTAAGAGGACAGTGTGGCGGGCTGAAGACGACAGGGAAGTAACATTCTCTGAAAGCAGACATTCCTACATACTTGATACATAAGTACACCTACACTTTGTATCTAGCACATTTTGCACATGCACCATTCACTCACTTATTTTACCTACCTGGCCCTTTAGCTTTCTGAAAGTGGGTCCCCTCATGTTGTAAACTTACTACTGGCCAATAAGCTAGACAAGCCAGGTTTCCTGCTGTCTGGGAACTTACCAGACAGACATATCAACAGACAACAAGCATATAATGTGACATATTCTATACCAGGTACTATGGAAACTGAGCGAAAGGAACTCTAAATCAGAGAGGCTTGTCTTAAGGCTGACTTTTGGAAAAGGCTTTTCTGTTTTCTCAAATCATCAAAGAGACAAAAGGAAGGAAAAGGGGAAGTGGATAAACTGTCACTTTAACTGTCTTCATATATGGGCAAAAATGGAAGAGTGCCCTGGCATCATCAGGACTACCCACCATATGCAAATGGGCTCAATAAATTCCCATAAGCCAGGCTACTAGGAAAGGCTTCCAGGAGAGTAAAGCCAGCACTGATCCCTTTCTTGTCTAAAAAACATAGTAAGTGCAGGTCACCACTGAGCTCATATGTCCAGTGTGTAATTCAACCTTGATGTCATCTCGCTCAGCATGCCTCTTTTGTTTTCTGCTAATAGGGCAAATGTCAAGGAAGGGAATTCCCAAATCAAGACAGGAGAATGGGCTGTCTTAAACAGAAAGACGAGATACCAAATTCTTGTTAAGTAATCACTAACTCTTAGACAGCACTTCTTTCTTTTTGTTTTAAACAGTGATTTTTTTATTCCATAGTAAGTAACTCACCTTGGTCATACAGTGACATCCCCTAAGGCTGCTTCACAAACAAACCAGACTAAGAGCCGACAGTCAACTAAAAGCTGGGGACCTCCGGTTAAGGAAACAGACACTGTAGGTACATGGGGAGGATCCTAACTGGCTAAAGTACAAGAAGAAAAGTAAAAAGAAAAAAACCAAGGAGGAAAAAAGCACTATGGTGCTCCAGGGACAGAGGGCACTCAAACCCCAACAGTTCTTTAAGGGACGGGCATGTGCTGAGCCAGGTCTAGAGCACAGAAAGGATGCCACTGATGACGCCAGGAATCCCAGGCTGACCAGGTGGCCTAGCTCAGTACAGCAATCTTCCATGGAGACCCATGAGGTTAGAGACTGGTGACAAGAAGCAGAAGGCCTCGGCTGTGAGAGGGTACTTACAGGCAAGCAGTGACGCCTTCTGTGGCCAGTCAAGAAAAAGGGAGAGGGAAGCAAGCACATGTTAGACACATTTCTTTAGATGTTTGTGTTTTTCAGCACCCACCTCTCCAGTCAGAGTCAAAGAGGCACTCTTGTCATTGAGCGGCTTCTCAGTCTGAGCTGACTCTGGTTGAGCTCGGCGACCCATCTTGGCCCCCTGTAAGGAGAAAGGGAAGGACACTGCTGACCCTAACATGGCTTGCGCGGACCGGATCTATAACATGGTGGAGATGGGATTTGAGAAATTTAATATATATTCTTAGAAAAGGCTCCAAATCCTAAAACAAAGCACCTGCGGTCAATTCCATTTGGTTGGAGAGTCAGAAATCCATGGGTTAGTGGTCACAGGGTTTTCCTTGTTGTTTGTTGCCATTGAGTTCGCTCTGACTGCTGGTAACCTTCTGTGTGATACAACAACTGGTTGCCCAGTCCTTCACCATCTCATGACCCTGTTACATTTGAGCCCACGGCTGTGGCTGTTGTGTGACTCCACTCACAAGGGACTCCCTTACTCTCCCTGACTTTCTGCTTTATCAAACATGATGTTCCTTTCTAGGGACTGGTCTTCCCTGACGAAGTGTGCAGAGTAAGAAAGATGAAGTGTCACCACCCTTGCTCCCAAGAAGCATTCCTGATACCACCTGCCTGTTTGATGAAGGTGGCGGCTTGCACGTTGCTGTTCGTGGAAGGTCTGCCACTCAGTATTTCAAATATCAGCATGGTCACCCATGGAGGGCAGGTTTTTGTGAAGCTTCCAGACTACAAATAATGGCCTGGTTGGAGACAAACTTCTGAAAATTAGCCAAGGAAAGCCATGCAGTACCATATGGACTGCAAAAGCAATATCACTGTCCTACCCAGAAACAGTGTCCTCGAGAATGGGCAGACATCATGTCACAGCTCAGTATGGATGGCACCTCTATGTAAAGAACATGAAAATCCTCACAACTGGACCAATACAGAGCATCACAATAAATGCAGAAAAGACTGAAGTAGTCAAAGACTTCCATTTGCTTGGATCTACAATCAACAGTCATAGAACCAACAAGATACTGCATTAGGCCAATCTACTACAAAAAATCTCTTTAAAATGTTCACGAGTAGAGGAACCAGGTTGAGGACTAAGGTGTGCCTGACTTCAATCACCTCACATGCATATACAAGTTGGACAATGAATAAGGAAGACTGTAGAATTGATTCATTTGAATTATGGTGTTGGAGAACCATATTAGAAGTACCTGCACTGCCAGAACTAGCACATTTGTCTTGGAGGGGCAGTCAGAATGCTCCTTAGAAGCCGTGATGGTAAGACTTCATCTCTCATACTTCAGACATATAATCAGCAGGGACCAGTCCTTGGAGAAGAACATCATGCTTGGTAAAGTGGAGGTCAGTGACAGAGAGGAAGACCCCCAACGACATGGACTGACGGCCGCAGCACCACTGTGCTCAAGCACAACAGTTGTGAAGATGGTGCAGGATTTTAGGAACCCCGAAGTTCAAAGCTGCAAAAAATGATCAAAAGGAATTTGGGGAAAATTCCTAAATTCTATGGTAACAACTGGTCCAATAAGATGAACAGAGAAAATACTGAAATTGTCAAGGATTTCATTTTACTTGGACCCACAACCAATAGCTAGTGAAGCAGCAATCGAGAAATGAAACACGTTGTTACGTGCTGTCAAGTTGGTTCCAACGCACAGTGACCTTGTATAGGGTTCGAACTGCCCAAGGAAAGGCTGGTGTATTTGAACTGCCGTCCTTTTGGTTAGCAATCCAGTGTTTATTCTACAGCACCACACTAGGACTCCAAACTACGTAGAGCATTGGGCAAATCTGCTGCAAAAGACCTCTTTAAAGTGTTAAAAAGTTTACTGTCACTGTGAGGGCTAAGGTGTACCTGGCCCAAGTCATGGTATTTTCTATCTCCTCATATACATGGGGAAACTGAACAATGAATAAGGGAGGCCAAAGATGAACTGATGTATTTGAATTGTCCATTATATTGACGTTGTTGTTGTTAAGTGCCGTCGAGTCGATTCCGACCCATAGCGACCCTGTACAGGGTTTCCGAGGCCGTAAATCTTTACGGGAGCAGAAAGCCTCATCTTTCTCCCGCGGAGCAGCTGGTAGTTTCAAACTGCTGACCTTGTGGTTTGCAGCCTGATTCGTAACCACTACGCTACCAGAGATTTGCCATTAGAGCTATGCAAATCAAAACAATAATGAGGAAACTGAGGGAGAAGATTCAGTGGCAGAGAGAAATCTAAGAGCAAAGTCAACTTCTGACTTCAATCCGTAGGTTATTTCTACCCACTACCCTTGAGTGGATTCTAACACTGACCCTACACACAGAGTACACGTGCTCCAGAGTTTCCAGAGCTGTCAATCTCTACAGAAGCAGACTGCCACATCATCCTCCTGCAGGGCGGCTGGTGGCACTGAACCATTGACTTTTGATTAGCAGCTGAGCGCTTTAAACAAATAATATTAAATATATCATGGACTACCAGGAGAATGACCATGTCGTGGAAGGACAGCCAGAATTCTCCTGGGAAGCAATACTTCATCTCAGGTACTTTGGACATGTTGTCAGGAAGGGCCAATCCCTGAAGAAAGACATGATACTTGGTAGAGAGTCACTGAAAAGGAGAAGACCCTCAACAAGATAGAATGACAGAGTGACTGCAGGGTCAAACACAGCAATGGTTGTGAGGTTGATATAGGACTGGGCAGTGTGGGTTTTGTTGTTATTCTGTTATACACAGGGTCACTGTAAATTGGAACTGCTATATAACACCTAACAACGCAACATGATAGCAAACCAGAGAATCAGCAAGCAATTGCTTTGACTTGTACACTCATTAAATTTGTATTTACAGACAATAAGGGAAACCAGCTGCACGAATTTTGAGATACCCACTTTGGAAATCAGAGCACTTCAAATTCTGAGTCACCAACCAAACCATTTTGTAGGTGTTTCCCAAAAGCCCTCCCAGCGTGGAGGCTCTGTGTCTCAAATGCTTCCCAACACATCAACAAAACTTTATTTGGACAGGCTAATTGTTGTTGAAGTATTTATGCTTGTTTGTTTACTTTTTAAAACCAGCAGTAATGGCTTTTGGATCTCATTTGGTGTGGCTTCATTTGATTCTCACAGTAGCAGGAACTAGGACTAACACCGTTTTACAAATGAGGAAACTGAGGGAGAAGATTCAGTGGCAGAGAGAAATCTAAGAGCAAAGTCAACTTCTGACTTCAACCCGTAGGTTATTTCTACCCACTACCCTTGAGTGGATTCTAACACTGACCCTACACACAGAGTACACGTGCTCCAGAGTTTCCAGAGCTGTCAATCTCTACAGAAGCAGACTGCCACATCCTCCTGCAGGGCGGCTGGTGGCACTGAACCATTGACTTTTGATTAGCAGCTGAGCACTTTAAACACTGCACCACCAGGTCTCCTCTTTCTACTATGGCATATTACTCAGTTTGTTTTAAGAACTGACTACATCAATAAATTGAGAAGGCTAACAGAAGAACTGTCTAAAATCCCTTATGCAATTTACACTTCAAATTCTCTTGCCAATCATCAAGGATGATGGAGACAATCTAGTCCAACAGTAAGGAACTCATTTTCTTCTCCAGGCCCCCATGTGCTGCCCTTCTTCATCTGTCATAGACTCCGGAACAGCACACTACACATAGCGATGGTACAAAAACAAAAATCCAATGATCTAAGTGCTGTTTCCAGATGGTTTCTTTACTACCTGTTAAGTGTTTCAAGATTTTAACCTTTTTGAAGACCCTGTATAAATCCAGAGGCATGGTAGGAGAAAAGCTACTTTACTATCTGATTTTACATTTTTTTAATTATGTGGTGTGTTTAAGCCCCCCTGAGGGCATAGACTACTGTATTTCCAGCACACAGGATAATATCGTATAAGTATGTGCTGAAAGAATGAGTGCACAAAAACTACAACCACACAATACACACATGTGTAGTTAAAAAAAAAAAAAAAAGGTCCCGTATCCCAGAGGCCTGGTGACCAGTCGTCTTCTTAGTCAGTCAAGCAATCCGCTTCCTGGGCAGTTGGCACCAGTCGTCAGCTCGCCCAGAGGTGTGCAGTCCAACGGTATCCGGGAGCTTCAAAACTCAGACTGCAAGCAGAAACTAAAGATTGGCCCCGTGGCCCAGCCTTCTAGTAAAAGCCATCGTGACTATGCCTGATGGGGCTTGTGATGGAGTTGGAACACAACGCTGGGGTCTTGAATCTAAACCAAAAACCAACCTACTTGCCATGGAGCTGATTCCGACTTACAGCGGCCCTTAAGGCACCACAGAACTGCCCCCAAAGCTGCAGGCTTTCTGCAAGCACACCTTTCTCCCACTGAAGAGCTTAACGCGCCCAAAAAGGCAGTTAGCAGCCGAGAGCTTTAACTACTGAGCCATCAGGGCTCCTTTCTTGCATCTAGCTCAGTAATCACAGAGCAAGAGCAGCAAAGCTTTTCTAAGAATTCCGCAGGAATCACGCACCGCTGGATGCTCTCCCTGCATTATCCCATTTCTGCTTCCCTGCAGCCATCTGAAGGCGGTAGCAACGCCGTCGTTCCAGAGAGAGAGAGCCGGCGGTTCCCAGAGGTTAGTTTGCTACTCCGGACCCAAACACTTCACCCCGTTATAAATCCGACCCTCCAAAGCGTTCACTGTAAAGCGGAGCTAAGGACCACATCCCCGTGGGATCCTGCGTTTAAACGCCGTCCTTGCCCGACTTTCTGCAGTGAGGTTTCGATGTGAACTTCTAGAATGACCAGGCCCAGGGTGGACGTTCTAGGATGAGGGCAAGGGCTACGAGGACCGGGAGAGGCTGCAAACTGCACACCGGTCTCAGAGCCGGCGGAAGGAAGATGGGTTTTCTGTTTTCTAAGGATTTTTAAAGGCATAAAGCCCTGGTGTGGCCCTAAAGGTTAATGCGCCAGACTGCAAAGCCGTTTGAACTGCAAGGTCGGTGGTTCAAGCTCACTAGCTGCTCCTCGGAAACCCTGTACATGGTCGCTATGGGTCGGAATCGACTCGACGCACTTCACAACAACAACAAGCCCACGCCAGCAACGGCTGAGCGCCCGCCGCGAAACCAAAACGGGGAAAGCGCCTACCCGGCCGCCTAGCCCCGTCCCTCCCACCGCTCCCGCCGCCCCGGGGAAGCCGAGGCCGGCGAGGAGGCTCCTCCCCACCCGCCACATCCGGGGCCCAAGCCCTGAGCGTCGGTCCTCACGGAGGTGGACGAGCCGCGAAGCCGCTCCTCGTCCAGGTCTAGCACGTCCTCCATCACTGAGATCTTCCTACGTCACTACCGGGAAGCCAGGCAACCCAATGGTTTCTCAGAGAAGGGCTCCGCCCCTCCGCCCCAGTATTTAAAGGGGCCGCCACGCCTGGCTGTGTTGCTGTAGGATCAGCGCTGGACTGAGAGCCCGAAGTTCGGCAGTTCAAAGCCACCAGCTGTTCCTCGGAAACTCTATAAAGGGGCGCTATGAGTCGGAACTGACTCGTAACTTAACAACAAGTCCTGGTGTATGGACTGTTGGTGTGGCGCTGTAGGATCAGCACTGGGCTTAGAAGCACAAGATTGGCAGTCCTAACTCACCAGCTGCTCCTCGCAAACCCTATACAGGAGCGCTATGAGTCGGAACCGACTCTACGGCACTTGACAACAACAAATGCGTTATTAGTGGGTTGTGTGTTTCATGCAGATTTAGACCAAATCGTCCCTAATGCTGACTTACTGACATACGTAGGAAAACTCCAGATATTAACATTCACTGGTAGGGCTGCTAACCACAAGATCAGCAGTTCGAAACTACCAGCTGCTCTGTGGGAGAAAGATGAGCCTTTCTGCTTCTGTAAAGACTTGCAGCCTAGGAAACCCTATACAGTGTCGCTCTGAATTGGAACCGACTCTGCAGCACATAACTACCACCACCTCCACCAGTCCTGGTGTATGGAGCCCTGGTGTGGCGCTGCAGGATACAGCACTGAAAGGCAAGGTCTGTTTGAACAAGGTCGGCGGACTCACACTATTGAACCACGAGAGTCTGGGGATAAGATTCTTATGATTCAATAGTGAGTAATTGTTATCACGACTAATTGCGATTGTCACAACTGTAAAGGTAGAAGTTTTGTAACAAAAAGGGAGGAGTAATTAATCTTACATCCCAGGAACAGAGGGACCTAGGACCATCAAGGGAGAAGAGCACCAGCGGGCGGAATGTGGTACACTATCCTGAGAAGCAGCAACACCAGAGATGGAGACAGCTATGAGGACATGGAAAGATAGAGCAGCTGAGGACTCATGGAAAGACAAAGGCTGTGTGCTGGCAGTCAGGAGGCAGGCTTATAGAATGTGCCCTTTGGTTGTTTAAATGATTATATTTTCCTGAGTGTTTTTGCATACATCAAAACAAACAAAAAAAGCAGAGGGAATAGAAACAAATACTGTTGAATGATGATGCATGGAGGGGATTGTAATCATTGCAATGACACGAAATACGATAGGATGAGTGCAAAACCAATGTTCTCCCATATAAACTATCACTCAATTCACAACAAAAGCTTTTTTAAAAAAATAGAAAGATTTAAAATCTTATTTAATTTCTCCAACAACCCCATAATGTAAATTCAATATTTCTATTTTAAAAGTTAAGGGTACTGAGGTGCAAAGAAGGGAAAAGGATTGTGGGAAATCACCTGGGTGCTAAGCGGCAGAGCCCTGTGCCTTTCTGAGGCTAGATCTTACTGGACCATTTTTCTCTAGCACATATTTCAGGATGTCAGACATTCTCTCAGGCTGGCAGAGAGAGATGCCCCCAAACACCTAGCTCAATGGGGCAGACTGAGAGTGGTGGTCTTCTCTAGTCTTTGTACAGTATCTATGTAAGATGCCCAATTCAACACTACTGGCCAGGTTCCTGGCACCCCACACCAGATAGACTCAGGGCCCTGAAAGTGAGCAGTGTCCCCAGTATCATGCTGGGGATAAGGCCATTTATAGATTAAAAGTGTGAGCTTGGATAGGATGAATGCAAAGCTAATGTTCTCCCATGTAAACAATCACATAATTCACAATAAAACATTTTTTAAAAAGTGCAAGTTTGGAAATGGAGGTAGCAGCCTAAAAACTGAATTGCAAGCATTTAAAAACTATCCAGTAAATGACTCAGTTCCACCATTCTTTCCACACATGTTTGTTGGGTAGGACAACCTTATAATAGGAGTCCTGATGTGGCGCTGTGGATTAATGAGCCAGACTGCAAGGTCGGTGGTTCAAGCTCACCAGCTGCTCCTAGGAAACCCTATACAGGGTCGCTATGGGTCGGAATGGACTCGACAGCACTTTACAACAACAACCTTATAATAAGGAGCTCTGGTAGCATAGTGGTTATGAAGCAGGCTTCATAACCTTCATAACTTCAAGGTCAGCAGTTCAAAACTCCCAGCAGTCCTGCGGGAGAAGGAAGACTTACAGTGTCAGAAACCCTATGGAGGGTCACTATGAGTCAGAACTGACTCCACATCACATAATCACCCATCACCACCACCTGGTAATAGTAAGAACACTGGTCTGGGTGTCAGCAGAGTTCTAACCCTACCTCTGATACTAACTTCCTGGGCTTCCTCTCTGGACCTGAGTTTCTGCTGTTGTAATTTTAGAGATCACCTCTCAGATCCTCTACTACACTAATTCTGATTCTCAGTACACTATTAGGTTTTAATCTGAATTAAATGCATTGACAAAAATCTAAGCTCAATGTTCTCTTCTTCATGAATACCAGATGAAGAAGAAGGAACTCATCTTTGGATTTTCCATTCTTTTACGCGCACAACCAGGCTGTCACTGCCACCACCTTAACCTTCACAGATCTTCTCTCCCACTTCTCTGCCAGCTTCCAGAATGGCACTCACTCTAGGCAGAGAAGGCCTAGGTTAGTGACTTCCAAACCTCACTGAGCATCTGACTCATGGATGGAGTTTGTGAAAAATACATGTGTCATGGCTCCATCCCTGGAGACTCTGATTTGGTAGAGATGGAGTCCCTTCCATCTTGTAAGTGTTCACTCCAAGGTCTCCTCAGTAAGGCCTTCCCTGATCACATTCTTCCTCTGAGGAACTCCCTATTCCTTTTCGCTTCCTTGCTTTTCTCCAAGGTATGTATACCTTTTATCATACTACACAATTTACATAGTTACTTAGCGTATTGTGTCCCCAGCAATGGTGACATTAGGGGATGGGGAGGTTTGGACCAAATCAGGTGACATTGTCAGAACCATGGCACCAAAATGACTATAACACTTTTGTACAGTGTTTCAGCAGAAATTTGTTATTTTTTTTACATAAAAATATCCCTATAGTTATAAGGAGCTCTGGTAGCGTAGTGGTTATGAATCAGGCTGCAAGCCGCAAGGTCAGCAGTTCAAAACTACCAGCTGTTCCGCAGGAGAAAAATGAAGCTTTCTGCTCCCTTAAAGATTTACAGCCTCAGAAACCCTGTACAGGGTCGCTATGAGTTGGAACCGACTCCACAGCACATAACAACAACAACATAGTTATAACAACAAATATTTTTCATAAGCCCAGCTTACACTGGTCAAAGCTAAAAATCTGTGCTGATTAACTTTATGAACCGTCTAATGGCCAGACTTTATCTCTCATACTTCAGACATGTTATCAGGAGGGACCAGTCCTAGAGGACATCATTCTTGGTAAACTGGAGGGTCAAGATGAAGCCCCCACCCCCACCACATGATGGACTGGCACAGTGACAGCAGCAATAGGCTCAAGTGTAGCAACAATTGTGAGGATGACGTCAAAGTGCTTTGTTCTGCTGAGCACAGGGTCCCTATGAGTCAGAACTGACTCAATGGCACCTAATAACAACAACAACAACAACAACGCTTTCTGGTCAGAGACGTCATTGTTACCCAATTACAATGATTCTATAAATCATGTGGTTTCCTCTGCAAGGGCTACAAGCACACACTGTTGTTTTCATTGTTACTGGTGTTTATAATCATTAATTTTGTTAAAATTTCTGATGTCTTAACTACAATGCTGTGGTAAATAGTATTTGTGAGCCCTATATAAGTAAATAACTTTGTTGAGAACGAAGTTAGTAATTAAAGGAAAAGGAGGAGAAAAACCAAGAAAGGCCCTGCTTAGCTCACAATATGTAACTAATAATGTTGTAATTCAATATTGTTAGTATTCATATAATCCAAGAAGTACTGCGTATGAGAAATTTATAACTATATTTATTACCTATTCTAGTAGTAAAATTGATGATAAACATTACTAAGGATTCTTTATGACCTGGTACTGGAGGAGGCTCATGGGAGGGGGAATCACCATGAGTTACCACACTGGGTGACACCAATCCTGATGGTGACACTGTTCCCAGAAACCCTGGTGGTGCAGTGGTTAAAGCACTTGACTGTTAATCAAAAGGTCAGCTGTTTGACCCCACTGACCACTTTGTGGGAGGAAGAGGTGGCAGCCTGCTACCATAACAATTTACAGCCTTGGAAACCCTATGAGTTGGTCCTGGTTGCTATGAGTTGGAATCAATTGAATGGGTTTATTTTTTGGTATTGCCCCCTACCCTCACCTCACCCCTGCCAATGTCTACTAGCTGCTTTGCGGTACAAAGGTGAGGCTTTCTGCTCCTGTAAGTATTTACACCCTCAAAAAACTTATACAGGGTCGCTATGAGTTAGAATTGACTCCACGGCATATAAACACCACCACTACTACCCAATGTGAAATGTATGAAGATAGAGGTTTGTGGTTTGTTTTATTCATTGCTGTATCTGCAGAGCCTACCTGGCCCATTGTTTTTGCTGTTAGGTGATGTGGGGTCAGTAGCTACTCATGGCGATCTTATTATGCACAACATCACAATATTGGTTCTGTGCCAATATCACAGTTATTGTTAACTTTGAACCCGTTGCTACTGTTACTGTGCCAATCCATGTCGTTTGGGGGTCTTCCTCTTTTTGCTGACTCTCCACTTTAGTATGATGTCCTTCTCCAGAAACTGGTCCCTCCTGATAATATGTCTGGCCATCCTGGCTTCTAAGGAGCATTTTGGCTGTACCTCTTACAACACAAATTTGTTTGTTTTTCTAGCAGTGCATGTTACTCTAAATATTCTTCTCTAACACCATAACTCAAATGCATCAATTCTTCTAAGGTGTTCCTTATTCGTTGTTCAGCTTTCACATGCATATATTTGTTGTTGTTGTAGTTAAATGCCACCAGCCATTCTGACCTGAGGAGTGGCTGGTGATCTTGAACCGCCAATATTGCAATTCAAACCAACTTTGCAGTCCAGTGCATTAACCTGCAGTGCCACACCAGGGCTGCTCACATACATATGAAGCTATTGAAAATATCATGGGATCATGTGCACCTTAGTTCTCAAACTGACATCTTTGCTCTTCAGCACTTTAGAGAAGTCTTGTGCAAAAGATTTACCGAATGCAACACGTCATTTGATTTCTTGACTGCGGCTTTCATGAGTGTTGATTGTGGGTCCAAGCTAAATGAAGTCTTTGATGACTTCAATCTTTTCTCCACTTATCTTTAAGTCATTTATTGATCCCATGGTGAGGAATTTTGTTTTCTTTACTTTGAGTTGCATCCCATACCGAAGGCTGTGGTCTTTGATCTTCATCATTTAAGTATTTTAAGTCCTCTTCACTTTCAGCAAGCAAGGTTGTATCATCTGCATATTGCAGGTTGTTATGAGTCTTCCTCCAATCCTGATGCCACATTCTTCATAAAATCCAGCTTCTTGGATCATTTGTTAGGTGTACAGAATGAATAAGTATGGTGAAAGAACACAATCCTGGCACACACCTTTCCTGATTTTAAACTATTCAGTCATTAGGCCCATGGAAACCATCAGAAATATTTCTTGAATAATGGCAGAATTCCAGAGGCAGTATAGCATAGTGGTTTAAATGCAAGAGACATTTTGGGGCCAAATCCCAGCATTGGCACCTACTAGCTATGTGACACCTCAGGCAAGTTACTTTCAAGCTTTCTATGCCAGGGTTTCCTCATCTGTTTTGTAAGTTAAAATAATGGCTACCCTCACCAAGCTGAGGGTTCCTGGTGTGGCGCTGGAGGATAAGCACTGGACAAAAGGTTGCAGATTCAAACTTACCAGCTGCTCCTTGGAAACCCTTTACGGGGTCGCTGTGACTTCGAACCCACTCAACAGCGCCTCATAACAACCACCACCAACCGGGACAGTCTGGGCTAAGTGACACCTCCACCACTCACAGTGTGGCTTTTTAACCTCTCTGCCTCATTTCCTCGACTGTCAGATGTTCCTTCATCTAGGAGCAGAAGCCGGTCCTCTCAGGAAGGATCCAGAAGGTGAGGTGAGGTGGGTTGGAGGTAGGGATGGCCGCCGACTGCACCGCATCCCAGGAAAGTAACCGTTTAGAGACAAGCCCTGTGTTTAGGGGAGAGCAACGTGTCTGCCCCTCCCTAATCTTCTCATGGGAAAAGACCTAGAAGCTTAGGCTGCAAAGAGGAACGAATGAGGAGGAAAAAGCTTCCCCTCACCCATCTGGGAAATGGGCGCGGGCCAATTGCTGACTTTGCATTGCTGGCGCAGCTCCCTGCGGAACCCACGGTGGGGAGGGAGGCTGTGAACATCTGGATAACATTTCTGCCCAGAGCCGCTCCAGAGCCACGGCTCCGGGAAGGGAGAGGTGCACTTGTACGCTCGTCTGGCCTGCAGGGAGGCTTATTCCCCAAGGGCCGTGGGCCTTGTTTTCCTCTCACTCGCTCGCTCACAGCCCCTTCCCAGCGCCCACCCTCCCCACCTTCCTGCTGGCTCAGAACTGCGGAGCCGCCTTCACTGGCTGCCTCGCCTCGCCAGAGGGCACCCTCGGTCTTCCGGCAAACGCCACCATTTTTCACTGCCCTGGAGCGTCTCCAAGCTTCAGCCAGGCGCCCGGCTCCAATCTTGTCAATGAAGAATCGCAGCCAGGAGGGCCGCGGAGCTGGAGCGGAATCCCACCCCGCCCAAGGGTGGGCACGGCCGGCCCAGCCAGGTCCTGCTCTCCCTCCCGGCCCTGCCCAGTGTCCGGCCTGGCACCCGGGCCCTGGGGGCAGGGAGGGGAGGACGGACTGACAGCTGGCAAGAGGGCGCTGCAGCCTGGGGAGCAGAAGGGAGGGGGCTCATCGGAGTAACTTTCCAGAAAAACAGTCAACGTGTAGCCGGAGGGACTCCAAGAGGGGGGAAAAGTTCCGTTACCACCTCGAACGCAAGGACTCGCAAAGCATTTTTCAACCGGGCTCGGTTTTTTTCTGTGCCTGTTTAAAACATTAAAATCGGGCAGCAAAGGAGGCTGCGTGCGCTGGTCCCTCCCTCCCCCACCCCAGGCCCGAGACGTCATGGGAGGGAGGTATAAAATTTCAGCAGAGAGAAATAGAGAAAGCAGTGTGTGTGTGCGCGTTCCTGTGTGTGTGTGTGTGTGTGTGTGTGTGTGTGTGAGAGAGAGAGAGAGAGAGAGAGAGAGAGAGAGAGAGAGAGAGAGAGAAGAGAAGAGAAGCAAGAGGGAAAGAAAGGGAGGGAAGTAGCCAGCCAAGTCCAAGGGAATAAGCGAGACAGAGGCGAGAGATAGGGGAAGAAGCCTGAGAAAAAAGGATTAACAGCTTTCCGGAACAGGCGTGCAGTGAACTGCCTTCTTTTTTCTTTTTTCCTTTTTTTTTTTTAAAAAAAGAGGAGCAATGGCTGAGGGGGAAGACAAACCGAGATGCTGGTGACCCTCGCGTCCAAGTGGATTATTGGGGCTGCTTTCCAGGGGCTTGTCCTCCGTGCCTTCTAATTGCGCATACCCCTACATTCCAGCCAATGAAGACCAGAGGCAACGTGAACAGTCATTTAGAAAGCCCCCAGGAAGTGTAAACAAAAGAGAAAGCATGATGGGGTGCCGGGGAGACAAGTGTGTCCTGCGCTGCCCCCTCCTTTAGCTGGGCCAGCAGCTGCCCAGCCCTGCCTCTCCCCACCTACTTACTGGTGATCTGACTTTTTTTTTCTTCCTCCTTTCTTTTTCCATCCTTCTTTCTTATTCTCCTTCAGGGTAAGGCAAGGATTTGGATTTGGGGATCCCAGACGTGGACCTTCTGCTGCTGCTTTAAAATACCAACTTTCTCCCCATCGCCAAGCTGCGTTTGGCAATATCAGATATCCACTCTTATTTATTTTTACCTAAGGAAAACCTCCAGCTCCCTTCCCACTCCCAGCTGCCTTGCCACCCCTCCCAGCCCTCTGCTTGCCCTCCACCTGGCCTGCTGGGAGTCAGAGCCCAGCAGAACCTGTTTAGACACATGGAGAAGGATCCCAGCGCTACAAGGCACACAGTCCGCTTCTTCATCCGTAGGGGTGCCAGCGCTTCCTGGAAGTCCTGAAGCTCTCGCAGTGCAGTGAGTTCCTGCACCTTCTTGCCAAGCCTCACAGTCTTCGGGAACTGGGGAGGCCGCCTGGTTTTCCTCCCTCCTTCTGCACGTCTACTGGGGTCTGCTCCAAGGCAGGCCTCACAGCCCCCCAGCCTTTCTTTCCGGCTCGCATATGAAGATGCACTTGCAAAGGGCTCTGGTGGTCCTCGCCCTGCTGAACTTTGCCACGGTCAGCCTCTCCCTCTCCACTTGCACCACCTTGGACTTTGGCCACATCAAGAAGAAGAGGGTGGAAGCCATTAGGGGACAGATCTTGAGCAAGCTCAGGCTCACCAGTCCCCCTGAGCCATCGGTGATGACCCATGTCCCCTACCAGGTTCTGGCCCTTTACAATAGCACCCGGGAACTGCTGGAGGAGATGCAGGGGGAGAGGGAGGAAGGCTGCACTCAGGAAAACAGCGAGTCGGAATACTATGCCAAAGAAATCCATAAATTCGACATGATCCAGGGGCTGGCGGAGCACAGTAAGTCCCACTTCTGGCTGGGGTGTCTTCTCTGGAGGGTCTGATCTGGAGAGGAGAACTCCGAAGGGGGGGGCCTAGTGGTGGCCACATAGCAGGGTGCTCTTGGGTTCACCAGCTCCAGAAGCTCACGAGGTGTGATGTGCAGTTGGGGCTGGATAAGTGGGTGGGGAGGGAGACAGAGCCAGTCTACTTAGAGCTGGACACTTCTGGGAGGCCAGGAACCCTGGAAGCCAGCAGCTTGCTGAAGTCACACCACGTCCTTGACTGATTTTAATTTGGAATTGCATTGTGCTGCCCAGGGAAACATATGTGCTCTTGCACATGTATCCACATAGGTAACTGCAAGCATATGGGTGCCTAAAGGGGCAGGGCTAGCCCTCTCTCCAGCCCTCCGAGTTCTATGAGTCTGGAGATGTGGGTCTCCTTTCACTTTACACAACTCACTAGGACACGTGTCCAGTTCAGTTTTTCCAGTTCTTGAGAAATACCCGACTAGCTGCTATGGAGTCAATTCGGACTCCTAGTGACCCTATACGATGGGGTGGACTGCCCATAAGGTTTCCAAGGCTGTAAGCAGACTGCCACATCTTTCTTTCTTGGAGTGCTTGGTGAAGCCCCAGGCAAGGCATAGCTTCTGACTGTCTGGGCCATTCAGTTAACCCCACACCCGGGGTTCTATGCGCATGTGAGGATGGCATATGTGTACGTTCACAGGTTACAGTGTTACAGGGTTACAGTGCTCAAAATGGGTCTCTTGCAGGCCCATGGATGGGGGAAGCAGGACTGTGGTTGTAGACATGCGGAGGAGAACTGCCAGCCCTTTTGTGTCTGTCAGAGTGGTGGCGGGTGTGGGTGGAGGTGTGGCTGAGGGTGCAGAGGGCATGTGTGTCTGGGAGCATGTCCTTCCAGGGGGCTCCCCTGTCTGTGTGAAGAAGCTAGGAGGCTGCTGGGTGAGATGTGTGTGTGTGTGTTTGTACACGTGTGGAAGTCATGTGTGTTTACTGAACGGGGATTTGAAAAACCCCAATACGAGAGAGAGAAATCTGGCAGATGTTGAGAAACTGACAGCCCAGGAAGTAAGAATGCGAGTCACTCGTGGGCCAGGGACTCTGGGAGCGGCTCTGTTTGCTTTTCCTACCAGCAGGTGTCCTCACTGCACTAACTACCTCAACTCCCGGCCCACCTGGGAGCTGGGCAGTGATGGAGTGGAGGTGGGGAGTAGGGTGTAGCTGGCAGGTGGCAAGGTGAAGCCAATCTGTGGGGCAAACAGCAGGCGCTGAAAAGTACCCAGCTAGAGAGAAGACAGAAAGGAGTGGGTGGCTGATGGGTTGAGCTGAAGGTGGGAAAGCCTCGTTTGGAGTCTGTGGATACTGGAGAGGGGTTTCCACACCCGTTTCCTGTGGCTGCCTGGAGCGCCCTTCCTTCGGATGTGGCTGCTGTGTAGCGTGGAGGCCGGGAGTCCAGGACAGAGTGAGTGCTCCCTGCCCAGGGTCCTCTGGGTGAGGTTGGCTCAGGAGGGACCAGGGGCCCATGGTTCTCAAAGGTACCCAGCTGCTAGATGGTTGAGTCCCCAGTTCTCTGGGCACCCACAAAGTGGGCATGCATG
This sequence comes from Chrysochloris asiatica, assembly GCF_000296735.1. Taxonomy (NCBI): domain Eukaryota; kingdom Metazoa; phylum Chordata; class Mammalia; order Afrosoricida; family Chrysochloridae; genus Chrysochloris; species Chrysochloris asiatica. Next base: position 301,956 of record NW_006408597.1, read on the forward strand.
CCAGATGAAGCTAGAAAGTTGAGGCCAGCAGGAGAGGTCTGAGAAGGGCAGGAGGAGTCCCAGTAAGGAGTGAGCCTGGGTCATGAGGGCCCATTACCTGGACCCTGAACAGAGAATGAATTAAGACAGACATGGATTTTGTATCTGCACTCAGTGGACAACCCTGGGGCAAGCCAGGGCCGAGCCATGCAGATGCTGGCCAGCTCCCAGGCTACAGCACCAGGACTTTGCAACTGCAGCAGGTGTGGATGTCTTTGTGGTATGGGGCAGGGACCAGGCAAATGCGACACAGTTAGCAGAATACTGTGCAGGATACTACAAATGGGCCAGCACTGAGGGGTCAGCACCCAGTGGGACTTGGGCGAGGCAACAGTGGTTCACAGGTGCAGACAGGAAGCAGAGCCAGACTCTGCAGCTGTTGGAGGTGACACAGAGGCTGAGCAGACCGCGGCCTGGACCCGCCCTGCAGCTGGTCAGGTGCTGAGCCAGCCCTGGAAAGGTGGGCACACAGGCACAGTAATTATAAAGAAGGCATCGGGTAGATGCTGATAGTCCTCATCAGAGGCGCGGTGTGAGGAAAACTTGTCCTTAACATGTTAGCACAGGAGTGGCTCTGGGCCTGTGTGGGCCACGGACAGGGTCTCGATGGCAGAGCTCCTGCTAGGGAGAAGATGAGGCCATGTTCACTTCCCTGTTTCATCCCTTCCAGCCACCAGGAACTGGGACCAGGAGAGTTAAAGCACTGGAAAGAATAGTTTGCAGAGGAGCAAGACAAAGGGCACCAGGGTGAGAGCACAGAGAACAGGGCCCAGTCACTGGCCCCCTATTTGTCACATGCTGTTGCTGCTTCTATCAAGTCGGCCCGCAACTCACAGTGACCCCATGCACAACAGAGAGAAGTACTGCAGGGTCTGTTCCATTGTGATCCACAGGGTTCTCACTGCTTTTTCGAAGTAGATTGCCAGACCTTCCTACTGTCTTAGTCTGGAAGCTTTCCTGAAGCCTGTTATGCATCATAGCAACACACCCACCTCCTGTGGCTGCACAGAAGGTGCATTGGTTCGGAAGTGAACCCACATCTCCTACATGGATGGTGAGAATCCTACCACTGAGCCATCAATGCCCTGTCATAGAGGGATCTTTAGGGGGATCTTTGTTTTTCTATTTTACGGAGGAGACTGATATGTTTCGATTATGTCATTTACCCAAACAGAGCAAGGACTCTAACCTAGACATTTGATATGGAAGACTCGTGTTGCTAAGTACTTGTATATGGAAAACATGCATCTCACGTTTTACTTTTAACCTTTAGGCACCAATAGGAGACTAATGTAAATGAATCACATGTTGGATCAAGCAGGTGGAGAGTACACAGAGATCATTGGATTTGTTTTTTCTTAGCTCTGCCTGTCTTTATCCAAGTGATGTATATTACCACAACTTCCCTCTAATTCAGGTAAAGAGTTTTCTTTATTGATATAATGAAGAGCCTCTAGCACATTAAGCAACTACTGTAAAAATGAAAGTAGCTGCCCTCGAGTCAATTTTGACTCATAGTATGATCCCATGTGTACTACAGTAGAACTTACCATAGGATTTTCAATGGCTGAGTTTTTGGAAGTAGATTACAAAGCCTTTCTTCCAAGGCACCTCTGGGTGGGTTTGAACTTCCAACCTTTTGGTTAGCAGCCAAGCATGGTAACCATTTGGAAAAATCACTTCTCTGAACCTCACTTTCCTCATCTGTAGGATCAGAGAGACGCTCCCTTTCAGTTGAAAGAACTGCACGCAGTTTTGCTGGGGCGTCAGGACACAACCTTGTGACCCCTTTTCCGAACCGCCAGGATTTTACTATCAGGACGTGAGAAGCTTATCTGACCCCTGTGGTGGGGAAGGGCACAGCTTTTGCAGTCTTTGTGCCACCCTTGCTATCAACACATCGTCAGTGTAGACGTTTGTTTTATCTTCTGGCTTGTGATGATCTGTGTCTGGTGGGAGACTGTTGTCAGCAAAGGGCAATACTAAAACAACCACAAACCCAGAGCTCCTGAGCAAAGAGAAAACTGTTAACCTTTTTCTTCTGGCTGCTGAATTCAGCTTTTACTCATTCTGGAAATGAAAAGAACTTTCCTATTGAAAGAACTCATTTGCTCTGAGCCCCAGCGCTCGCCAAACACTAGGTCAGTGTTTCTCCAAGTACCGTCCAACAGCTGTATGGATGTAAAATTGCAGATTCCTGGGCCTTGTCCACACTTAAATCTCTGAGACTAGGGTCTTGGGGAATCTGTATTTTCAACAAGCTTCCTACTGATTCTGGAGCACACTTAAGATTCAGCGATCTAGGGCAAAACCTTTCCTTTGAGACAGATGATCTGAATGATCTAAAAGAAAAGCCCAACAGGACATCACGATGACGAGCAGGGACACTGTCGTGGAGAGGATGGGGGAGAGGGACCTGGTGTGCACATGACCCATTAAAAGAGAGCAGCTATCATTCTGCTCCCGCCAATTACGGCATTCAGGGAGGTGGGTCCAGCTTACCTAACCAGTTGCCATCAATTCAACCCCAATTCCCAGTGACTCATATGTGTCAGAGTAGAACTGTGTTCCATAGGATTTTCAGTTACTGCTCTTTTCAGAAGTAGCCAGGCCTTTCTTTCATGGTGTCTGTGGATGAATTCAAACTCCCAACCTTTCGGTAACACCTGGCTGTCTTAACTGTTTGCATTGCCCAGGGTCTTCTTGGCTGCACTGAAATTTGCCATTTCTAAAAAAAAAAAAAAAAAAAAAGCAGAAAATCTGGGTCTTTCTATGAAATCTCTCAATTTTTAACATGTGCTTAAATATATTTTTTTAAAATGCTATATCGGTCAAGCAACATGCCTGATGCATTTAATGGCTAACCCATTTAAAGATTACACCATGAAAGCAGTGGGTTTTCAAACTTCCAGAACATCTGGAAGCCATGGTTTCTGTTGCAGAACACAATAAACTGTGGTTCTCAACCTTGACGTCACATTAGAATCATCTGGAGAGCTTTTAATGAAATAAAGTGGGGGATCCACTCACTGCAATGTTGTCAGAGTCTCTGGGCAGTGGGCCCAGGCATCATATGTACCTCACAGTGTACAGCTATGGTGGCAACGTACTGCCACACTGATCTGTGTCGCCGTACCACTGAAACCAGCAGCCAGTCTCCTCGCTGAGACGGTGCCGGCATAGGCAGTCCTGGATTTTGAACAAGATCATTTCTATGGCGTTGAGAATTTGTAGGTGAGTCAGAACAGGTGCAAATGGTTTTCATTTAGTTTTAATTTGGTACAAGAAACGACTTAGCCTTTTCGATGATTTAAAAGCTGCACGTGAAGAATTTGTGATTAGGGTTTGGCTCAATCCTTTCCTAAATTTACATAACATTAAAGGGCAAGTTAGACAAGGATGGGCAACTTGGACATTGGCTACCCAAAATGGGGGGAGGAGGGCTACAAAGGCAAGAAGTGACTGGCTTACAAGCTTTCAAGAGAGAACCTAGATCCAGAGGGCCTGGAGGAAGATAGAATCTCCACTGAGTAGAATCCAATCTGTCTAGGTGGGGCTGATGAAAGGAAATGCGGATAGGTCTCTTGTGATACAATAGTGAATAATTGTTATCAGGACTGATTGTGAGGTTTGGAAATGTAAAGGTAGACATTTGTAGCAATGAGGGGAGTGATTAACTTTGCAGTCTAGGAGCGGAGGTCCCTGGGACCATCAAGGAAGAAGAGGGGAGCGCGGGACCCTACCCAGAGTAGCAGTGATGCCAGGGATGGAGGCAGAGACAATGATGTGGAGAGATGGAGTGGCTGGGGACTTTAGATCCAGAGAGGGAGAGGGGCTGTGTGCTGATGACCAGGTGGGTGGGGCTGGTGGGGGGGGCAGGCTTACAGGGTATACCCTTTGGTTGGTTGATGATGCATGAAGGGGATTGTAACCATGGCAATGAAACGATATATGATAGGATGAATGTAAAACTAATGTTCTCCCATGTAAACTATCACATAATTCACAATAAAACTTTTTCTTTTTTTTTTTAAAAAGGGCAAGCTAGGAGTCCTGGGATGACACTTGCGGTAAATGCGCTGGACTGCAAGATAGTTTTGAATCACAGGGCGGCAGTTCAAACTCCCCAGCCGCTCCTTGGAAACCCTATCTATACATGATCAGAACCAACTCAATGGCACTTAACAACAACAATGATAAATGGCAAGTTGGTGTTGCCCTTAAATCAGTCAGGTAATCAGGTATTTGGGGACTACCTGTATATAAACATAGGTACTCCTAAGAGCCCAGTCAGTTGAAGGAAATATGGTGTGCTATTCCATGGTTTTTCCATCACTATTCTGTACAAACCCTGTACAGGGTCGCTATGGGTCGGAACCGACTCAACGGCACTTAACAACAACAACATTCTGTACAAATACTGCAAGGTGAGTGGTTCAAGCTCACCAGCTGCTCCTTGGAAACCCTATACAGGGTCGTTATGGGTAGGAATCGACTCGACGGCACTTAACAACAACCCCTTTACTAAGGAGATCTGGTAGCGTATTGGTTACGAGTTAGGCTGCTAACCTCAAAGTCAGAAGTTCAAAATTGCCAGCCGTTCTGCGGGAGAAAGATGAGGCTTTCTGCTCCTGTAAGATTTACAGCCTTGGCAACCCTAGCCAGACTCGCTATGAGTCGGAACCGACGCCACAGTATACCACCACCACCACCCCTTTACTGGGAGCATGGTGGCTCCATAGGATAAGCACTGGAATGCAAAAAAAAAACAAAAAAACCCCACAACAATCTGTGGGTAGAGCCCATCATCCTCTCCATGGGAGAAAGATTTTAAAAGCCCCCGAAACCCTATACAAGGTCACTGGGAGTCAGAACTGACTGGATGACACTTCACAACAACATCTCTGTACGGGAATGTACCCTTCCAGAATATCTGCTTTCACAAGGAAGGTGAATTCTGAAGACCTGACTTCAAATCTCACCCAATAACCTTAGGAAAATCTTTTCATTGATAAAATGGTGGTTGTTATTAAGTGCTGTAGAGTCGGTTCCGACTCATAGCGACCCTGCATAGGGTTTCCAAGGAGTGGTTGATGAGTTTGAACCACTGACTGACCTTGTGGTTCAAACTAATCTTATGGTCCAGTGCTTATCCTCAAGATTGGTTAGCACTATAAAAATATAAGATGGCATCATTGTTGTGAAGTGCTGTTGAATCGGTTCCCGCCCATAGCAATGCTGTCTAGGGTTTTTAAGGAGTGGCTGGTGAACTTGAACCACCGACCTTGAGGTTCAAAGCAACTTTGCAGTCTGGTGCATTAACCCACAGTGCCACACCAGGACTCCGAGGTGGCATCATTATATTTCGTTTAATTATTTCCACTCTGGCTTGTTTTGCTGGTGATTTCCAACGTCATCATCATTTAATGGCCGAGAAGATTACACACACGGGCATTTTCTTTTCTCTCTTGGGCACTTCTTTTTAAACACTGATTGTTGTGTCTAGATTTGCTTGCTAGTGCTAACTCACTCACTAGGTGAGCCTGGCCAAGACTTCTCTGGGTCTGGGTCTTTGTTTCTTCATCTGAAGAGGGTTATTCTAAATGACCCCCATGCCCTTCCTCATTCTGTCAATCTCTAGATCCTGGTGATAAAAAAATGACCCTTCCCACTTCCTTCTTGAAGTCCCTTAGAAATTCCCACAACAGGAGCAGCTGGTGGGTTTGAACCACCTACGTTATGCTTAGTAGTCCAGTGCTTATCCTACAGTACCACACCAGGACGCCACAGATACATTAGGGACAGATATTTGATCTGTGGTTTGGAAAAAACCAAGGAGGGATGCTCACATCCTATGGCGTCCTGAGGACTCTTAGCTCATGACCCCAACCCCGCCCCATCTACTCAGCTTCCCATCTCCTTGAGCTCTCTGACTCTCCTTGCTGCACGTGCCACCTTCCATTCCCCTTTTTAGAGCAGCCCACACATTGCACTTGCACCCCCAGGTACTGGAGGCACTATCAGAACCGAAGCCATGCTGTTGATGATCCTCCTTCACAACTCAAGTATCTCAGTACCTACGTTTTGTCAGATTCCACATGTGTGTGGTACTGTGGGCTAATGCATCAGACTGCAAAGCTATTTGAACTGCAAGGTCAGTGGTTCAAGCTCACCAGCTGCTCCTCGGAAACCCTATACAGGTCGCTATGGGTCGGAACTGATTCAACGGCACTTCACAACAACAAGCTTATAAATTAAATCTCTATCACCGCCTCCTTGTTCTATTGCCATCTGAAATGCTTTGGAGGATAGTTGGCAGAATTTGTTCTTTCAAAGCCAATGATTAATCAGGGCCTCATTAACCAGTACTCACACATTTGTTTTCCTAACATCTGTTCCATTAATTTTCTACGATCCCATGTCAGGTCTACCAGATGGCAATTTCCAGAAGCACCCACTCACCCTTTCCTGAAGATCAGTAGCGCATTTGCTTGTTTCCAGGCCTCTGATCCTTCCCGCCTTGTCCGTGACTTCCTCAACCACCCCTCCGGGTGATTAGGAACTCATTCCAGCCATGTCCATTATGTGTGGAATCTGGGTCTCTGAGCTTGAATTTCACCTTCTGGCTGTTGTTACCATTTGTGCGGAGTTCTTCTCTGGGTGTTAATGCTGCTCGGACCCTCGGGATGTCAAGCACCCTCGGGATGTCAAGCATGTTTAGAGAAGCCGAGGAAAGCCAGGCTCTTGCTTTGCTGTGACTGGGAGAGCACTTGCTACCTTCTGTCTCGCAGATGGGATGAGGGGGCAGGGAGGTCAATGGGGCTGACATAGCACATGCTGTCAGAGAAAGATACCCTTAAAGAGCAGGTGAGGGTGACAGGCAGACGTGGTCTGAGGAAACACCTGTGGACCTGCTGGACTCAGGTATGAATGCTGCCTTGGTAGGTTGAAAATACAATGCCGATTATACCACTCTACTGCTCAAAGACTTTCTGTGGCTCCCTATTTATTGTGAATGGGATCAAATCTAACCCTTTATTCTGACATTTCAGCCTTCCCACAGGAGAATCCCAGTAGAAGGTCTTGACTTCTCACCAGGTTCTGGTTTCCTGCGGTCAGTTCCTCTTACCCACTTGCATTTCTTCCCCTCTCAGCCTTCAGGCTCAATAGTCCTTCCAGGTGAAATCTCTCTTCTGTAACTTCAAACCCTACCTTCCTGCAGAGCCCAGATGAAATGTATCTCCTGAAATGTATCCACAAGTATCTCCTGGTCCCTGCTCTCCTGCCTCTGGTCTCCTACAGCACGTTCTGGGCCTCTCTAATGGCTCCCAACACTTTCCCTCTGGGCCTGTTATTTGGGTCCATCTAGCACTGACATCCCCTAGGTATGCATCTTCTTGCTAGCAGGAGCTGTGTCTATGCATCTTTGCTTTCCAGCGTTTAAGCTCAGTGCACGTTGGATCAGTGAATAAATGTATGAAATGAACAAAGGCATGGAAGACCCAACTAGCTACATTGTGATTAAACAACTGGGGAAGGGGAATTGCTGAGCTCATCGGAAAAACCTTGTTTCCTAAAAGCATCAGAACAGCCAGGAGTAGCAAACAGTTGACGTGCTCAGCTGCGAACAGAAATGGAGGGTCAAGTCCTGTCAGAGGTGCCTCTGCCATTGAAAACCCTACGGAGGACGTTTCTACTGTGATGCACACGGAGTTACCAAGAGTTGGAATCTACTCAGTGGCTTTTTTTTTTTTTTTCAGGCTGGAAGGCAGGACAATAGTTGAATGTCCAGGCAATGGGAGAGGAGGCAGCTACATTGAGCCTTTAGGATTATATCCTGGGGTTTACTGCTCCTGGTTCAGGCCTGTGTTTGAGTCCAGGGCCACCCTGATTCTCCACCCTTAGGTCAGAGGTCTCAACTTCTAGAAAGGTCATAGGTGGAACCTTGGCCACCGAGAGTGTCAGTTGGCAGCGCATTGCCACATAGATTTCATACATGCTCAGCCCCTCCTGTCACTTGCCTCCTAGATGAGCTGGCCGTCTGCCCCAAAGGAATCACTTCCAAGGTTTTCCGCTTCAATGTGTCCTCGGTGGAGAAAAATAGAACCAACCTTTTCCGAGCAGAATTTCGGGTCCTGCGGGTACCCAATCCCAGCTCCAAGCGCAATGAGCAGAGGATCGAGCTCTTCCAGGTAAGTCCTCCCAACACAGAGAAAGCCCATTCCTTTACTCTATCAGGCCTCCATACCATGCAGAGTTTGGCAGACCTGGGTTTGAATCCTGGCTTCTCTAAGTCTTCCCTTTAGTGTCTGTATCTGTAATTCCTTTTGGACATATTATCAGGAGGGACCAGTCCCTGGAGAAGGACATCATGCTTGATAAAGTGGAGGGTCAGTAAAGAGGAGGAAGACCCTCAATGAGATGGATTGACACAGGACTTGCAACAAGGGGTCCAAACAGAACAACCATTCTGTTTGGCACAGGACCAGATGGTGTTTTGTTCTGTTGTACATAGGAATGTGAACTGGAATAGATTCGATGCCACCTAACACTAGCAGTATCTGGTATTCAGAAGATTAAGAGATCTGGTGAAGATGTTTGAAGAACCCAGCATTCAAAACTCAGGGTGTCCTTTTGCTCCCCTCATCTGTTCTCCTGTACTTGGCACAGCCTGTCCTACTTGGCTCTGGCCCCGGGCACTGACCCTTTTCTCTACCCTGCAGATACTTAGACCAGATGAGCACATCGCCAAACAGCGCTACATTGGTGGGAAGAATCTGCCCACGCGGGGCACCGCTGAGTGGCTGTCTTTTGATGTCACTGACACTGTGCGCGAGTGGCTCCTGCGAAGAGGTAGGTTGGCTCTTAGGATGTCCACTTGGATGGTCCCTTGGTCCTTCATGAAACAGAGAGAAGACAGGACTAGGGTAGTCACAAGATCTGTGTTCAAAGCCTAGTTTTGCTCCTGACTTTCTGTGTAATCTTCATTCATTCAACTCACTCAACTCATATGTATTAAATGCTCACTCTAATGGGTCCTGATGTGATGCTGTTGGATAAACACTGCTAACCACAAGGTTCACGGTTCAAACCTACCACCAGCCACTCTTCGGAAACCATATACAGGGTCACTTTGGGTTGGAACTGACTTGATGGCATTTAACAACAACAAGCCAGGCTCTGGGGATTTGACAATAAACAAGAAGACAGGTGAAGTTCCAGATTTTATGAGGCTTTTGCTTTGGTGGAAGAGACGCATAATAAACAACTAAACAAACTAACAAATCCGAATTTTAGATAATGATAAGTATATGAAAAATAGAAAGAAGGTAATGTGATCATGACTAGGTGAGGTCCAACATTCCTTAGATGGTTTGCCCAAAGAAGGCCTCTCTGGAGGAGAAATTGGCGTGTTGAGATCTGATTGACGGTCAGAAAAAAGGATATTCTAGGCAAAGGAAGCGCCAAGGGCCAGGCCCTCAGGTGGAACATGTTCCAGTAGTAGCAAACAGACTGTGATGGGGCTGGCGCGTCAAGAGATGGGGGGAGAATGGTATGAAGTGGAGTCATCTAGGGCCATAAGATTTGATACCAGTAAGGCCATGGTAAGGGTAGAATTCTTGGGTTTGATTCCCGGCCAGTGCACCTCATTCATCCATCTGTGGATGCTGGTCTGTTGCTGTGAAAATAGGCAGATTTCAGTAGAGCATCCAGAATAAGAAGAAAGGACTGATGATCTAATTCCAAAAATCAGCCAGTGAGAACTCCATGACTCCCAACAATCCAGTCAACCAAGACTGATCATGGAGATGATACAAGATCAAGCAGCATTTCGCATTGTGCATGTGGTTGCCATCAGTCATGGGCCAACTCAATGGCAGCAGCAGCAAGAAGTCTGTGGTTAGGATTTTGGACTTGTTCCAATTGTGAGGAGAATCCCTGAGTGGGTTATAAGCAGGGATGAGAGTGGGGAGTGGGGAGACTTGGGTGTCCATCTTTAGAAGGTCCCTCTGGCTGCCATGAGGTCAAGAAAGAAGCAATGAGGGGCCATGGCAGCTGCCCAGAGGAGTAATGGGGGCTAGACTAGGGTGGGGGCAGTGGCAATGGAGATTATAGATGGAGGAGTTATTATTATGGAGGTAGAGCCGATAGGTCAGACTGATTACATAATGGGGTGAGAAGAAGCAAGGGTAATCTAGGATGACTTCTAAGTGTTTGGACGGAGTATCTGGGTGGTGTCACTTATTAGAATAGGGGAGACCGAGAGAAGACCAAGTGTGAGGCAGGCTCTGTTTTAAACCATGAAATTGGAAAGATCTGCTAGACATCCAACCCCAGGTGGCTCAATGTTTAAGGTGTTTGCTAACTGAAAGGTTAGCAGTTGGAACCTACCAGCAACTGCATGGGAGAAAGAGGTAGCTTCCATAAAGAATGACAGCTTTGGAGACCCTGTGGGGCAGTTCTACTCTGTCTTACAGGATTGCTATGAGTTGGAATCGACTCGCTGGCAATGAGATTAGTCATCAAGTTGATCAATAGACGTATCAGACTGTGCATATCCCAAATCTGTCAACCACTCACTCAGCTTCCCCACCTGGCTCCCAGAGCTACTACTAAGCCTAGGAGAATCCTCCAGGATCTGCGGTCAGCTGCACTGGTGGGAATTCTGACTCAGCACTCTGCCTAGAGCCCAACCTGGCTACAGAAAGGAGAGGCTAGGGAAATGAATTGCTTAACTTCCCCGTCTGATTTTGATCAGCTCCACCTGAATTTCTTTGAAGCCATGGGCACTTGACGGAGTTCTTATTTTCACAGCTGCAGAACTCAATGAGAATTTTGCATTGAGAATGATTTCCATCCTCCTTGAGACATCAAAAAGATAATTTCGTAATAAAACCTATGGGTTCCCCACCCACCATCCCCAATGCTGCCAATTCTGAGGTTAGAACTTCACTGGAACTTGCAGTTCCCATTCAGGCAGATGTTGCCCACCCCTCCCTCCCACAAGGGAATCCTACCACAAACCTGTATCTATCTATACAGAGCCCAAGGATTCTTCTGAGTTCATGCCCCAAACAAGGCAGAAATGGATTTCTAATGGAGAGTTAGTGGTGTGGGTTGATGAAGAAACTGAGTCACAGGTATGGTCTTGGATATATTCAGCAAATATCTGAGAGCCTCCTCTGTACCAGGCACCTAGAGCTACTTGAAGTCTTCTTCATGGGAGGGGCCCAGATCCTCAGACCCTTGGGCTATTGTTCAGGCAACCTGCTGGTTATTGTTGTTGTTGTTGTTGTTAAGTGCCGTCGAGTCGGTTCCGACCCATAGCGACCCTGTACAGGGTTTCCGAGGGTGTAAATCCTTACGTGAGTAGAAAGCCTCATCTTTCTCCCGCGGAGCGGCTGGTAGTTTCGAACCGCTGACCTTAAGGTTCGCAGCCCGATTCGTAACCACTACACTACCAGTTGTTAGGTGCTGACAAGTCCGTTCTGACTCATAGTGACCTTATGCACAACAGAATGAAACACTACACCATCGTCACAGCTGTTATGCTTGGGCCCACTGTAGCTGTCACTGTGCCAATCAGTCGTGTTGGGGTCTTTTTCTTTCTCAAAGACCCTCCACTTTACCAAGCATGATGTCCTTCTCCAGGTACTGACCTCTCCTAATAACATGTCCAAAGTATGAGAGACAAAGTCTCACCATCCTGACTTCTAAGGAACATTCTGGCTGTGCTTCTTCCAACAAAGATTTGTTTGTTCTTCTGGAAGTTCATGGTACTTTCAATATTCTTCTCCAACAACATAACTCAAATGCATCAATTCTAGTCTTTTTTTTTTTTTAGGATGTTGGATTTGTTCCAGTTGTAAGGAAAATCCCTGGGTGGGCTATAAGCAGGACTGAGAGTGGGGAGTATGGGGATTTGTTGTCCATCTTTAAAAGATCCCTCTGGCTGCCTGAGGTCAAGAAAGAAGTAGGGAAACCAGTTATTTGGGCAAGTTCATTGTCCAGCTTTCACCTGCATAGGAGGCTATTGAAAATATCATGGCTTGGGTGAGGTGCACCTTCGTCGTCAAGCTGACATCTTTGCTCTTAAACGCTTTAAAGAGGTCTTGTGTAGCAGATTTGCCCAATGCCATATGTCATTTGATTTGTTGACTGCTGCTTCCATGAGTGTTAATTGTGGATTCAAACAAAACAAGTCTTTGAAAATTTCAGTCTTTTCTCCATTTATTATGATGATATTTATTGGTCTAGTTGTGAGGATTTTTGTTTTCTTTACATTGAGGTGCAATCCATACTGAAGGCTGTGGGCTTTGTTCTTCATCAGTAAGTATTTAAGTCCTCTTCACTTCAAGCTAGCAAGTCTGTATCATCTGCATATCGCAGGTTGTTAATGAGTCTTCCTCCAATCCTGATGCCATGTTTTTCTTCATATAATCCAGCTTCTCGGATTATGTGCTCAGCATACAGGTTGAATAAGTATGGTGAAAAACACAACCCTGGCACACAGCTTTTCTGATTTTAAGCCATATCCACTTGTTCTGTTCAAACAACTGCTCCTGATCTATGTACAGGTTCCTCCTGAGCACAATGCAGTGTTCTGGAAGACCCATTCTTCACACTGTTATGATCCATATACTCAAAAGCCTTTGCATGGTCAATAAAGCACAAGGAAACATCTTTTTGGTATTCTCTGCTTTCAGCTAACGTCTGTCTGATGTCAGCAATAATCCCGCTTTCCATGTCCTCTTCGGAATGCAGCCTGAATTCCTGGTAGTACATCTGTTGATGTGCTGTTGCATTCATTTTTAAATTATCTTTGGCAAAATTTTATTTGCATGATATTACGAATTAATGATATTGTTAGATGATTTCCATATTTTGTTATGTCACCTTTCTTTGGAATGGGCATAAATATGGATCTCATCCAATTGTTTGTCCCGGAAGCCAGATATTCATTCAGAAGTAGGGTGGACTCCCATTCTCACTGCCGTCGAGTTGATTCCAACTCATAGTGACCCTGTATAGGGTTTGTTGTTGTTGTTGTTAAGTACCGTGGAGTCGGTTCTGACTCATAGTGACTCTGCACAGGGTTTCTGAGGCTGTAAATCTTTACGGGAACAGAACGCCTCATCTTTCTCCCGTGGAACCACTGGTAGTTTTGAACTGCTGACCTTTAGGTTAGCAGCCCGATTCATAACAACTATGCTACTAGAGGGTTTAGAGACTGTAAATCTTTATAGGAACAGATAGCTTCATCTTTCTATAAAGTGGCTGTTGGGTTTGAACCAATGACCTTATGATTAGCCGTCCAGTGCTTATTCTACAGCACTACCAGGGCTCCTTAGGGGAGCAGTAAATCAATCAGCTCACCCAGAGGGATTCATCTCCAATGATTTTTATAGCTGACCAAAGCTGGCTACTGCCCCCAAATCAAGAGAGTTCTCCTACTTGAATCTTATTCACCAGAACTGACAAAACTTTCCCTTACCAAACTACTTGAGCCAGTTTAAACTTTTCAGTTACTTCTGATTCTTCCTCCCCGTCCCCTTTCCTGATCCCATTTCACTCAACCCCTTTTACAAATTTCTCTAATGCCCTGATGGTGGTTGCCAAAACACCTGATCCCATGACTAATGGGAGAAAGGAACAGAGCTGGCCTTCTGGCACCGGCATATCAGTCACCATACCATGGCACTTCCAGGCTACCCCGTGCCTGTCTCTCTGAACTCATGTCATCTGGACCCTGGGCTATGGCCCCTTGTCACTTCCTTTGGTCTACTCTCTAGCTCTACAACTGTCTTCCAGAACTGATTGTGAATGATCCACATTTCCAACTTCCCATCAAGGGCTGTTTTGTTTTGTTTTGCATCAGGCAGCCAACCACAACAAATGAAAGGAAACAGGTTATCCGCATAGAATAAGTCTCCAAATAATTTTTACTTCATTATACCTTTGCTCCTTAAGGAAAATATGGCCGAGTGTCACCAGGATTTTTCATCTTATCTCTTCCATTGTTTTCTGTGTAGAAGTCCTGGTGTCTAGATAGCTAGACTGATCCAGCTTCTTGTTTGCAGGTGACCTTGCTTCTAGCAATGTTTCCTAACTTTTCTTCCTATTGCTCAGACTATGCCACTTTCCATCTTGTAGTCTCTTGAATCAAGACAAGACCACCACCTCTCTGTCCCAAAGTTCTTCACATACCTCCTTTCCCTGGTCTCCTACAGTTCTCTTTATACTTCCTCAGTAGGTTGGATCGAATATCTCCTCTCCCAACAAACACTTAAGTAGTATGACTTTTTTGTCTTTCTTTCCTGTCTCTTTATTCTTTGCTAGTAAGTAGGTAACAGCTTTATTCTACTTTCATCCTTTGAAAGTACATGACTACTCTTCTTTGTTATATCCTTTATTACACCCATGTGATTGCTCGTAATGTTATAGAACTACATGGAACGTGGCACCATGTATGTGAAAGTCTGAGCTGGGGAAGCACTCATTGTATCCCGCAACTCTCAGTATGACACAGTTCCTATGGAAGGAGAGGCCCTGGACCACCCTTGCATGGGGAATGGGCATACTTCCCCATCACGCAAAACGATGCCCTCACTGATACTGCGCTTTCTTTTGCAGAGTCCAACTTAGGTCTGGAAATCAGCATTCATTGTCCATGTCACACCTTTCAGCCCAATGGGGATATCCTGGAAAACATTCATGAGGTGATGGAAATCAAATTCAAAGGTAATAAATGGATGTATCGGGCAGGGTGGATGGGGAGTTAGGGAGGCAGAACAGGAGACTCCTACTAGACAGATACCAAGAAAAGGGATCAAGTTCCCTCACAGAGATAACCAACTCTTTCTGGACTTGAGTAGTTCTACTTTGTCCCCAAACCTATGAATGTTAAGTTCAATTTATAATATAGACAATACATTGAGAGGAATGAAATCAGTTAGGCCCAGGTTGGAATCCAGTCCTGCTCTATTGTCTTAAAATGAGAATGAGAGAACCTCTTTTATAGGTTGTTCTGCCAATTAAATGAGATCAAGATGTAAACCACAGTGCCAGGAAAGCTCTTCTCTGCAAGAAGTGAACTTATGTCGTCTTGAGTTTGAGTGCCCTCCATTCTAGATGTGGCAGGGTCCACTTGACCTTGCCCAGGAACCAGCTGGGTGTGGAAGAATGCTTTGTGTTTTTCCATGGTGTTTGTATTGAGATGGCTAAGAGTCCTTTCTGGTTTGTCAGTATGTTTTCAGCCTAGATGATCTCTGGGTTTCAGGGAAGTTCTTTTACCAGTCATATTCCCCTTTTGAGTAACTGAGGTACACCTGAAGTTAGGTTTGTCTAAGGCTGTACAGACTTGTCTGGACAAAGGTGCAGACCTCACTTGGCTCTCTGCCCTGGGCAGTTCTAGAACCTATTTATATAACCTATATAACTCTATTTCAGAGTCTATTTTCTAAAAACCAAGGAGTTTACATGCTAACAAACATAGACCCCAGGGCTCAGAAGACCTTCAGAATTCTTATCTACAGACCCTGGTTAGCAAAAACTCTCCCACTTCAGAAGGCTCATCTCCTTCATAAACATTTTCAGAAAATAGAATTTGAGATCCAGGTCTCCTGTTGATCTTAGAGTCTTGGTGCCCCTTCCTAAGGCCCGTGTCCCTCCTCAATGTGAATTACAATTTTCATGCTCCTGTCCTTCATTTAGTTGAAATTTATAGTTTAAATAATGTTGTTAAAACAACATTCTTAAATCTGTAAGTGCAGTGCAAATGTTAACAGTTTACTCAAAGTTTTGTTCACTTGGCTTCTATTCAACCTAAATTAAATTAACACCTTAAATTGTAGATAGTATTTCTGTGTTGTCTTGAAGAATTTTAATTACAAGACAAAAGTACCCCAGGATTCTGTCTCAAGCCTAAACTGATAACCCAAAGGTATCCATCTGTGCTTCACCAATCCATGAAATTTCCCAGGAAGGGCTTGGATGATTTAGACACAGATGTCTGGCAGGGATCAGACCCTGAGCATCGGAAGTCGTACTTTGTAAAGATAATTGAGTACTTTTGGTTTGGGCTTCTCCAGTCACTCCGTCTTCCTCATCCTGAAGTTAGACATTAGGATGGAGCTGCACTAGCCTCTCTGATACCTTTCCTGGGCAGCGATGTAGGGAAGAGAAAGCAGCCTTCAACATTTCCACATGTACCCTGCCCTTCCTTAGGAGATTGTCTCCTCTCTTCCCGTCTGCAGGTGTGGACAGTGAGGATGACCATGGTCGTGGGGACCTGGGGCGCCTCAAGAAGCAGAAGGGTCACCACAACCCTCATCTAATCCTAATGATGATTCCCCCGCACCGGCTCGACAACCCAGGCCAGGGAGCACAGAGGAAGAAGCGGGCCCTGGACACTAATTACTGCTTCCGGTAAGCCTGTACCCAAACGGGACCTGGGAACTCCAGAAACAATTTCTACTGGGACCTGCTGTGGGTCAGGCCCCAGCCTTAACCTGTGCTGAACTGAGCGTCCTTGATGTTGTTCAGAAATATCTCAGGAAAGAAGATATTAAATCTCTTACAAATCTGTTTTCTGAGAGCCCAGCTGTTTTCCTGCAGCCCAGCTCTAGAAGGGCCTGGATGAAACACATGAGAAAAACTCCATAAGGAGGAGAATACTATTAAAATAGTTTGGATTGGAGTGGCTTGGCTGAAACCTCTCTGTGGTTTTCATGTTTTATAAAGTACTTGTAGGGTGTGTGGGTGGGGGGGTGGAGGGGAAATTAATGCGGGAATTTCCATCAAAGAAGTGTTCAGTTCCCTATGAAAGGTTTAAGGATGCTACTAGGTGAGGGAAAACAAGGCTGTCTCCATCTGCAGGGAGAAATGAGCTAGAGAAATTAACAAACTAAGTCAGAAAGACTTGGGTAGTGGCTGCACAGAGATAAAATCCGCTCAACTTCTTACAAATTACGTGAAAGTAGAAAGTGATTATATCCAGGAGAAGGTTAAGGATCAGTGCTTTCAGAATTTGAAGCAGGGAGTTCATCAGTAGCCACAGGAAAGACTTCAGAAAGTTGTGGAACCTGAGCTGAGCCTTTAGGGACACCTGGGGACTGACTCTGTAAGGCTATGGGAGGAGGGAACGCTTCAAGTGAAGGAACATAAACAGACCATGATGGAGTTGGGGAGAATGAATTGGAAAATCTTTAGACTTGAAAATCATGTCCTATAAGGAGCAACTGAATGAACTAGGTCTGTTGATCTGGGGAACAGAAGGTCTAGGAGAAACAATGGTCTCCTTCAATTGTCTGAGACTGTCATGTAGATTGTCTGAGACTGTCATGTAGATTGTCTGAGACTGTCATGTAGATTTGGTAGGAATGCTCTAGACTGCAAGTAAGTGCTTAAGGATAAGCACTTGACCGCAAGGTTGGCAGTTCAAACTCACCAGCCGCTCCTCAGAAACCCTATATAGGGTCTCTGTGAGTCGGAACTGACTCGATGGTCCTTAACAACACAACAATAGACAAGAAGTCTATAGTGGTTGGTTCAGGCTTGGTCTTGCTGTTTAATTATGCCATTGACGACACAGGCATTTCCCCCCCTCCAATCTGCTCTGTTGAGTACAAGGGGACTTCAAAAGTTCATGAAAACATTCCATTATCCCTCGCATGTTGGCTTTTCGGCCTCTTACTTATGACCATAAGTGGCTGCTACAGCTATGTGTTCAAGACAGGAAGAGGAGGGTAAGGGAAGAGCCAGCAGCTACTGTCTTCCATTTGTTACTTTTATAGACAAATATCTGTTGCAGACCTTACCTGCAGCCCCTGCATTGTTGTTGTTGTTGTTAAGTGCCGTTGAGTCGATTCCGACCCTTAGCGACCCTGTATAGGGTTTCCAAGGAACAGCTGGTGAGCTTGAACCGCCGACCTTGCAGTTTGTACGGCTTTGTCTGGTGCATTAACCCACAAGATCTCCTTATATCTGATTGGTCATTACTGGGCCACAGGACTACCCCTTCATGCAAGGAAGGCCAGGAAAGTGAGCATCTGGCTTTCCAGAGTTTGTGGTGGGAGGTGGCAAGGGCGATGGAGGTTAAAAATGGCTATTGGCTAGATAACCAATAATGTTTGCCATAGGTTCACCCGTGGAACCCACAAGAAGTCAGATTTTGGCCAATAGCTGCCTTTGGAAGTAACAAGATCTAGGTCTCAGCAAATATTGACGCAGAGGCTAGATGCCCACATGGCAAGGGGTACTGTTAAATGGGTTTCTGCAGCAACAGAATTGAAGGGGTCTCATAGTCCGGAACACTCAGTTGTACTCATGAGGAATCTGTACATGAACCAAGAAGCAGTTGTTCGAATAGAACATGGGAACACTGAATGGCTTAAAATTTAAAAGAGTGTGCAACAAAGTTGTATTCTTTCACCACGCTTATTCAACCTGTATGCTGAGCAAATATAATCCAAGAAGCTGGGTTATATGAAGAAAAACGTGGCATCAGGATTGGAGGAAGACTCATTAACAACCTGTGATATGCAGATGATACAACCTCTGAAAGTGAAGATGACCTAAAACATTTACTGATGAAGATCAAAGAGCAAAGCCTTCAGTAAGGATTACATCTCAATGTAAAGAAAACAAAAATCCTCACCACTGGACCAATAAACAACACTCTTATCAACGGAGAAAAGATTGAAGTTCTCAAGGACTTCATTCTTCTTGGATCAACTATCAACACTCACAGAAGCAGCAGTCAAGAGATCAAACGACGTATTACATTAGGCAAATCTGCTGCACAAGACCTTTTTCAAGTGCTGAAGAGCAAAGATGTCAGCTTGAGGACTAAGGTGCGCCTGACCCAAGCCATGGTATTTTTAATTACCTCATATGCATGTGAAAGCTGGACAGTGAATAAGGAAGAGTGTAGAAGAATTGATGCATTTGAATTATGGTATTGGAGGAGAATATTGAAAGTGCCATGGGCTGCCAAAAGAACCAATAGATTTGTTTTGGAAGAAGTGCAGGCAGAGTGTTCCTTGGAGGCCAAGATGGCCAAACTTCATCTCTCATACTTCGGACATACTGTCAGGAGGGACCAGTCGCCGGAGAAGGATATCATGTTTGGTAAGGTGGAGGGTCAGAGAAAAAGAGGAAGACCCCCAACGAGATGGATTGGTCAAGTGGCAGCATCAATGGACTCAGGTGTGGCAATAGTAGTGAGTTTGGCCCAGGATCAGGCAGCGTTTTGTTCTGCTGTGCATAGGGTCGCTGTTAGTCGGTACCAAGTTGATGGCACCTAACAACAACAACAACAACATAGTCACATTTGAGCAGATCTGGGAATAGTGATTGTAATAGTAAGATACGCTTTGTTTTGATTTAGGCTAAGTAGTTACTTACTATGGTTTATAAGCTACATACATTTAGAGTTCATTTCTGGTTGGGTGTCGTTAGGAAGGTAACAATAAACCAACCACACCAAAGCTGAGTTGACTAGTAACATTTAGGGCTTGGTTTCATGTGGATCACTTTACATTTCTGTTTTGATTCAGCCTTTTACAGGAGCTTTTAAGAAGCAAGTGGCCATCTTTGCCTCTTTTTTCTTCCTCACACAGCATCTATGTTGTTGTTAAGTGCTGTTGAGTCGGTTCTGACTCATAATGACTCTGCATACGGTTTCCAAGGAGCAGCTGACAGGTTTGAATCAACAACCTTTTGAGGTTCAAACTGACCTTATAGTGGTTTGAACCTCGAGGTTGGCGATGCAAATTTAAAGGACTGTTCCTACATTGAAAACTAGGATCCCAAGGACATAATAGGAAGATGCCTTTAAGATTTCTTCAGTCCTAGGCACTTGAGCCTTGGATTCCATTATTAGAGCCACCTTTGCTCATGGCTGGGAAGGGACCCTAAGTGCAATTACCAAGTCCATTTATGAAATTCTCTGTATTGGTAGTTTCCTTTTATTATTTATTTTTATTTTCTGTCTATATTTTTGTTGTAGCAACTTGGAGGAGAACTGCTGTGTGCGCCCTCTCTACATTGACTTCCGACAGGATCTGGGCTGGAAATGGGTCCATGAACCTAAAGGTTACTATGCCAACTTCTGCTCAGGCCCTTGCCCATACCTCCGAAGCACAGACACAACCCACAGCACGGTATGGAACAGGGCCCCGGGCCCAGTGGGGCACTGGGGCTAAGCCACCCAGGATACTGCTTAGAATGAATGGAGGACTGAATGCTGAATGAGTGGATGATGGTCAGGAGGGAATAAAATCCCTCTGGTCTTGGCACCCTGGCCTAACTCTACTTGGTCATCTTCTTCCCTTTAAAATCACTTCCATAGTTTCAACAAGACTTTAAATTTGCTTTGTCCAAAGCTTTTGGACCGTGGAGATTAATTAGCTATCACTTGGTACCCCAGTTGCAGCTATGGGCTTGGGATATGTGTACATGGTTAGTTAACAAGGAATGTTGAGGCAAAAACGCTTCTACTGTGACTTTGGGAAACTGGATAATTCCATTTAGAAGGTGATTCTAAAAGACCAATAGGAAGCATGTAAAAGCAGCTAATTTGAAACACTAGTCAGAGAAAGTCAGAGTTAGACAGGGAGTGCCAGTCTCTCTCAAACTACCTTGTCTTTCCCTCAAGAGGACCAAAAATAGTGCCAAAGTTTGTGAAGCAAGTTTTCTTATAGGCCATTTGCAGTATACCCTGTTGAGGGCTTTCTAAACAAGACAAGCAATGTTTAGTGGGAATGTTTCTCATCAAAGTGACCAGTTTACAGCTAAGTTCAGTGTAGGAGTGTTTTCTAACAGTCAAGAGAACACCTGGATGGTATAGCGGTAACTGTCCAGCTACAAACTGAAAAGTTAGCGACTCTGATCTACTTCTGAAAGATCAGAGTCGTTGAACTGAATGGAGCAGTTCTGCTCTGACACACATGGGGTCTCCGGGAGCAAGAACTGACTTGACACCAATTGGTTTTTGCTGTTTTGCAGGGGTAGGGGTTAGGAGAATTTTCTTATCAATTTAAGGCTGCCTAAACTCCTGGTGTGGTGCTGTGGGTTAATGCGCTAGACTGCAAAGTCATTTGAACTGCAAGGTGGGTGGTTCTGGCTCACCAGCAACTCTTTGGAAAACCCTGTATAGGATCAATATGGGTTGGAACTGACTCGACAATACTTAAAACATCAATAACTATTATATGTTTTCACTGATAGCCCTCAAGTAAGTGTACATGTTCTACAGTCGGTCTCTGGGGATGAAAGTGACTAGTCACTCACCCACCCCCACTGTGTTCCAACGATTACTCATTTAAATATAGCTAGTAGTGGCCATTCTCGGGAAAAAGATGAGGCTTTCTGCTCCTGTAAAGATTTATAGTTTTGGAAACCCTTTGCAGGGTCTCTGAGTCAGAACCAGCTCAGCAGCACTTAACAACAATTGACCATTCTCCCACTTGCTGGGTCTCTGGAGCAGCCCCCGGAATGTGTAGAACTCCTAGATGCCCAGTGGGACTTGGCTTTCTAACCTCGAATGTCGCCCTTCCCAGGTGCTGGGAATGTACAATACCCTGAATCCTGAAGCATCTGCCTCACCCTGCTGTGTGCCTCAGGACCTGGAGCCCCTGACCATCCTGTACTATGTTGGAAGGACCCCCAAGGTGGAACAACTCTCCAACATGGTGGTGAAGTCCTGTAAGTGTAGCTGAGATGCCGCCTGCGACAGAGAGAGCGAGAGAGAACTGCCACTGCCTGACTGCCCGCTCCTTGGGGAACACAAAAGCAACAGACCTTACCTGGACGCCCGGAGCCCCTGACCTTCGGCTCCAGGCAAATGGCTGAGATGGAGGGTCCTTTGGGAACATTCTCTTTCTTGCTGGCTCTGAGAATCACTGTGGTAAAGCAAGTGTGGATTTGGTTAGGGGAAGGTCGAACTCTTCAGTCACACAGACTTTCTGTGCTGTAGACAGTGGGGATGTAGAAGGAGGAAGAGGGATGGAGAGGGGACATGTCTTATGGCAGTGGGATTTGGGACATCGTAGGGAGTCATAAGGGCAGAGAATGGCTGGGACAGGGCCAGACTGGAAGACACTTCTGATCCAAGGTCAGATCTGCTCATCACTGCTTCACATCAGCTCTAGAGAATCTGGATTCTGTTATACAAATTCTCCTTCAGACAGGTTACTGCGGCGGCCCAGCACTGTAGTTCATACAGCCTGGGAGAAAGGATAGAACTGTTCTTTTTGCAAATTGTCCTTTCTACATCAGTCAGCATCATGGGCCATTACTGGGAGCAAATCCAGGTAATGAAGTTCTCGGGCCTTCAACTCACATGGGTCCTGTAGATATGTTGAACTGAGAGCAGAGGGTAGGGCTTACCCCTCCTGTCTGCTTTCTGGGTTCCTCTTCTCGCTTTACTCTTCAATTGTATCTCCCCTTGGACATTTGGCTAGATACCTTCCCGGTCAAGTTGTGCCTATCAGGACTGTGGGTCTGTGCAACCTCGGGGCATTATGGGTCTCTCCTTCCATCTCCCAAGACCGTGTGTTCATGTGTCGCCCCTGGAAGCAGGTGCTGTGCGTGAAACATTCTGGGAAGTTGCATGTGTGATGCACACTGACTCAGCCCAGACGCACAGACTGAGGTATAAAGATAAATACAAATATTACTCTCAAAATCTTTGTATAAATAAATACGGGGAATCTTGGATCATTTCATCTTCTGGAAGATTGTTTCTAGAGTACTCGAGCAGTAAAAGCTGTATTCTGAGGTGAAGTCTGATTCAGTAAATATCCTTTTCTTATTGTGGGTCCAGATCTACTAACAAGAGAACAGTGGAATCTGGACAGAGACTTACGCCAACACTGGGTACATTGCTTGGTGTAAATCCCCTGGGCAGTGGGCAGATTGGGATACCTTCTTCCTTCTGGAAGACTGCACCAATGCTCACGCTACCTTCCTTCCTGCGGGCGATACTATTCTCAGACTCACAGAGGCAGTTACTCAGATGTGCAGAACATATACAATTCTGCCCTCCTGATAATTATGGGCACGAGTCATCCTTTGGTGGCAACTCCTTCATTGCTTTGTACATCCACTAGACGTTAGCATATCACCATTTCTAAAACTCTCATCCAACCCCCACAAACCGTCTATGCCCAATGGACTAAGAGTGTAAGGTTGATTCTGTTAGCAGTTAAAAGAGCCAACCAACCAAGAGCCCCCTTTGTAGACTCTGGGCCTCTTGTCAGGAAACCTCTTGGGAACATGAGGCAAGAAAAGCACAATCCCATAGTTCTCTTTGGAGGTCATTCATCCCAGAGCAATGTGGCGTTCTGCTGAGGAATTCATGTCCAATGGAAGCAACTATTGGCAGTGAGTGAGCACAGAGTGGTGCCTTTATTGAGATCACTTGACAAAACCCTGTCATCTAAAGCCAATGTGTTTTGTGGAAGATCTGTGCAGTATGTACATGCCTGGTCTGAGGATTCCTTCTCTGGAGTTTTCCCAGATTGAACCCTGGAGTTAGGTCACTAAGACTTTGTTCCTGCTTTGTCCATGCCCTCTCTCTTTGCCCCACATGTCACCCATTTACTCCCACTGTACTTCAGGGGTATCAGGTCCCTGCCTGCCCTGAAATCTCAGCTGATGAGCTTGTCCTCTATCACCCAAGGGAGTCAGTGGTTACAAGAAGGGATGGCAGCATGCCTAACACCACACCATGAGCCATTGTTATCCCAAGTGTCAGTCTGTCTGCTATGGCAGTGTTTCTCAAATTTCAGTGGGTATGAGAATCCTCCAAACTTTTCTAAATGTCAAATTTCAGGCTTTAGCTCCAGCGACGTCTTGCGGGTTGGGAAAGGGCCCATGTTGCCCAAAAGCTACATTTTGAGAAGCCCCAAATATAACTGTCTTATACCCTATGTAGCTGGTTCTTACTTGAGGCTTAATTTAAGGAGAGAGAAATAATCTCCCTGATCCTAGAATAATCACTCTCTGGTACCATCCACCCTTGAAGGACATCACCAAACCATTGGCCTGTGGTTCATTCTAATGAACTAAGGCAACTAGATGTGCTTCCTGAAGTATCCAAAAGAAAACAGAATGCACTCTAATTCCAAATGTTCTTTTTATGGATGCACCCTACCTTTATCTTGCTGTTGTTACTGTTCAGTGCCGTCGAGTTGATTCCGACTCATAGCAACACTGGATAGGGTTTCCCAGGAATGACTGGTGAGTTCGAACTGCCGACCTTGAGGTTCAGTGCATTATCCTGCAGCACCACACCAGGACGCCTATCTTAGCAGATATACATATAGGTAGGGGTCTGGGGCTCAGCCTCCCATTCCACACATCACTCAAAGGCACTGCAGAAACTAGAACCGATGTCTGTTCTTCAAAATGACCT
The DNA here is from genome assembly GCF_000296735.1 of Chrysochloris asiatica. Classification (NCBI taxonomy): domain Eukaryota; kingdom Metazoa; phylum Chordata; class Mammalia; order Afrosoricida; family Chrysochloridae; genus Chrysochloris; species Chrysochloris asiatica. The sequence continues at coordinate 326,416 of NW_006408597.1, forward strand.
GCTTGCTATGGGGGAGGGAAAGAGCCCTGGTGATGCAGTGGTTAAGTGCTTGGCTGCTAAATGAAAGGTTGGAAGTTTGAACCCACCAGGGCTCTGAGGGAGACAGATCTGGAGATCTGATCCTATAAAGATCGCAGCCTAGAAAACGCTATGAGGCAGGTCTACCCTGCCCTACAGGATTGTTGTTAAGTGTCGTTGAGTCGGTTTCAACCCACAGCGACAATGTATAGTGTTTCTGAGGAGCGGCTGGTGAGCTTGAACCACCACCTTGCAGTTCAAACCAACTGCAGTCCAGCGCATTAACCCACAGCACCACACCAGAGGGTAACAAGGGACACTGGAAATGCCACTGCGGCCGGAGGAAGGACTGTGTGATCAGTTAAGTCCAGTACCAGATGACTTAAGAGCACATGGTAAAGGAAGGGAAAGATCTAGAATCTGGTCTGAATAGCACCTAGTGAATGCAGTGAGAAATTCTCCTGGGAATTCAGTTCTGATTGGTTCTTAGGTAATTCTAAGCACTCCAGTTGGTCTAAATGTTCTTTTACTGGGCTAACCTTCTGACCCACTTCACAAAGTCCATATTTTGGGTCTCCTCAAGCCCCTTCTTTTCCACTTTTACTTATTAGCAGGAGACTATGAAAGAATTGTACTTTGTCTCCTAACTAATTCATGACCAACTGAGCAAACAGCTAAGATGATCCTCAGACTACTTACACAGAAGTCCTAAGAGCATCTGGAATACATTCTTTCGTCTCCCCTGCAACCAACAGACCTCATCCTTCACAAGCAAATAAATGCTTCAGTGTGCCCAAATACTTCAGTTTAATTCACAAAGAAGGTAATAAAATCCCTTTTCTCTCTGCCTTTTTGGGTGTCATTTTTCTTTTGGAATTTCAATCCTGGGTCTGCAACATCATGTTGTGGAAATCCCAGACTCAGGGTTCTCACTCAGTAACTTGCCAAACCCGTAAAGTCAATTCTGAAGCCCAACTTTCAACCTTTTCTCTAGAAGCCAGAGAGAAGACCTGGGAAAGATGACAGCTAGCAGACGGTCAGGCAGAGAGTGAGCACGGGGCATCAATTTGATGAACTAACTGTTTAGGGAAACCATGTACAGGTGAATACAGAGGCACATGCCCCTGGAGGAGTACCCTTGTGCCTGCCGAGGCCTGATAAAGGAGACATCTGAACGTACCAGCTTCCCAGGTGTGGGAGTTGCCCTTGGGGAACAACCCAGACCCACCATCTGCGGAAACAAAATGTAAACATAAACCTCTCTTTATCGTTCACTTTTAAAACGAAGTTTAAAAAAATGTCCAACGTTGAAATAAAATGAAAAGTTGATCCCGTTTCCATCTTTCTTGTGAACACTGATAGTTGGAAAATTAGTAAATGGAAAAAAAAGAAAATAAAAATAGTATTACTTTATTAATCTCAGAAATCAGTAATTCCAGAAGATGCCTTTGCCCTGGCTCACGTGATCAGCAGCACAGTGACTTTGCTCCTCCCAGTGAGTCTGACCCCTGTGACGGAGGCCCCCTCTCCCCAGACCCTTTGTAAAGGGATGAAGAACTTTGGTAGGTTATGATGTTGGGGTAGAAAATAGAGCTTAATACTGCAGTCTGGAAAAGACGAGGAAGCCAAATACAAATAGCCAAAGAGCCTCTTTTATATCATCTCTGTTTGGTAGCAGGACTGGGATGGAGGGAGGAGGAATAGGAGGGAAGGTTAAAGATGCACATGTGCTCTGGCAGGGCAGTACAATCAACTGAGTGTCCCCACTGCCAAGTTCCATCAATCAACACCCAGCTGATCTGTTTTCCCAATAAAAATCTGGATTGGCTGACTGGCAGCAATCTACTTCCACATTTGCTTGAAGGCTTCGGGGACTCTGAGGCAGCAAAAATGATTATGGCGCCCTCGCTGCGCTGGTGGAAGCTTCGCCCTGTCACGTGCCCAGAAACAGTCAATGCAGTCCTTCCCCCGTGTGTGTGGTTCATCTTTTAGTGTGAGCAGGATCTGAAAAGACAAAGTCAACCACTAAGTGACTCTGTACAGAAATGTCCGGTTTACTTAGCGTCACTGAAAAATGAAGATGTTGTGGCCCAGAGAAGTTCAATCTCAAAGTAGTTTAAACACTTATGTTATAAACTATTGTGTAATGAACCACCTCCCCTGCTGATGTTTCTTATTTTATTTTTTCCACTTATGTTAGTTTCTTTTTCTCTGGATAACAATTTATGCCTCTTGATTCTCCAAGATGCTACATGTGTTCATCTTTGTTAGAAACTCAGGGTCCGCAAAATTGAAGCTCATTATATAACTTCATGGAAAAACGATCCCACACAGCAAGCATGTTTTTTTTCTAAACTTTCCCTCAATGTCAGATTCTCAGATAACACTTTGCCTTCTGCCTCCTGCCCCCCAAATATATACCTACATGCCCACCAGTTTTTTGTGTTTTTTTTTAAAGTGAACGTCATTAAGCTTGATTCCTTTATGAAACCCTACTACATCCTATTCCCACTATTCTGAATTTTGCTTACTACATATGCTTACATATGTAAAATATGTATGCTAAATAATAAGTTGTTTAGTTTCATGTGGTTTTGAATTGAATGGTTCTGCTGTGACTTTTTGCATGACAGCTCAGCACACACAGCAAGAGTTTCTCTCCCACACTTCTCACTGCGTGGAGTTGGTTCCAACTCATAGTGACCCTGTAGAGGGTTTCCGAGGCTATAATTCTTTATGGGAGCAGAAAGCCTCTTCTTTTCTCCTGCAGAGCAGCTAGCTAGCTGGATTTGAATTGCTGACCTCATTGTTAGCAGTTCAATACTTATCCTAAAGCACCCCTGGGTTCCTTCCTTGCACACTTGTTGTTAAGTGCCCTGAGTTGGTTCTGACTCACAATGACCCTGTATAAGGTTTCCAAGGAGCGGCTAGAGGGTTTGAACTGCCAACCTGTGGTTAGCAGTCCAGTGCTGATCCTACAGCCCCCCCACATACACTCACGTGACTAGAATTGCTGGTTAATTAAATATTTAAATTTTTGACCTCTCTATATAACAACAAACTTTCCAAAGTGGCTGTGTCATTCACACCCCTCACTTGTTGTTGTTGTTGCTGTTAGGTGCCATCTAGTCACTACCAACTCATAGTAACCTGATGCACAGCAGAACGAAACACTGCCCGATCCTGGGCCAAACTCACTACAGTTGCCACCACAGTTGAGTCCACTGATGCTGCCACATGGCCAATCCATCTCGGTGGGGTCTTCCTCTTTTTCTCTGACCTTCCACCTTACCAAACATGATATCCTTCTCCAGTGACTGGTCCCTCCTGACAATATGCCCAAAGTATGAGAGACGAAGTTTGGCCACGTTGGCCTCCAAGGAGCACTCTGGCTGCACTTCTTCCAAAACAGATCTATTGGTTCTTTTGGCAGCCCATGGAACTTTCAATATTCTCCTCCAACACCATAACTCAAAAGCATCAATTCTTCTACGGTCTTCCTTATTCACTGTCCAGCTTTCACATGCATATGAGGTTACTGGAAATACCTTGGCTTGGGTCAGGTGCACCTTAGTCTTCAAGCTGACATCTTTGCTCTTCAACACTTTAAAAAGGTCTTGTGCAGCAGATTTGCCTAATAATACATCGTTTGATTTTTTGACTGCTGCTTCCATGAGTATTGATCGTTGATCCAAGAAGAATGAAGTCCTTGACAACTTCAATCTTTTCTCCATTGATAAGAATGTTGTTTATTGGTTCAGTGGTGAGGATTTTTGTTTTCTTTACATTGAGATGTAATCCATACTGAAGGCTGTGCTCTTTGATCTTCATCAGAAAATGTCTTAAGTCCTCTTCACTTTCAGCAAGCAAAGTCGTATCATCTGCATATTGCAGGTTGTTAATGAGTCTTCCTCCAATCCTGATGCCATGTTTTTCTTCATTAGCCCAGCTTCTCAGATTATTTGCTCAGCATACAGGTTGAATAAGTATGGTGAAAGAATGCAACCTTGTTGCACACCTTTCTTAATTTTAAACCAGTCAGTGTTCCCATGTTCTGTTGAACAACTGCCTCCTGTTCCAGGTACAGATTCCTCATGAGCACAATTAAGTGTTCAGGAATACTCATACTTTGCAATGTTGTCCATGGCTTGTCATGATCCACACAATCGAAAGCCTTTGCATAGTCAATAAAGCACAGATAAACATCTTTCTGATATTCTCTGCTTTCAGCCAAGATCTATTGGACATCAGCAATGATATCCCTCATTCCACAGCCTCTTCTGAATCCAGCTTGAACCTCTGGAAGTTCTCTGTCAATGTATGTTTGCAGCCGTTTCTGTATTACCTTTAGTAAAACTATCATTCTGAGTGTACAAAAATATTCCACTGTGGCTTTAATTAGCAGTTTCCTGATTAGAAATAAGGCTGAGCAACTTTTCAAGTCTCTAATGAGCATCCTCTTCTGTGAAATACCTTGATGTGTTTTTTGCTTCATTTCCTACTGAGATGTTGTTTATTGATTATTTTAACAGCTTTGTTGTTGTTGAGTGCCTTCTGGTTGGTTCTAACTCACAGAGAGCTTATATAGGGTTTCTGAGGAGCTGCTGGTGGGTTGAACTGCTGACTTTGTGGTCTGCAATCCAGTGCTTGTCCTACAAAGCCACACCAGGAGTGCTTGACAGCTTTACTGGGAAATAATTTATATACCATACAATCTACCCATGGAAAGTGAATAATTCAGTGGCTTTAAAAACAGTTGTGAATCACTACAAACAACTTTAGAACATTTTCATTATTCAAAAAACACAAAAGCCTTAGCCATCACTACCAATCTCTCCATTCCCCCAGCCACAGGTAACCACAAATCTACTTTCTGTCTCTAATTTGTTGCTGTTACATGCCATTGAGCTGACTTTAACAGACACCCTATGTACAACAGAATGAAACACTGCCTGGTCCTAAGCCACTCTCACAATTGTTATGTTTGAGCCCATTTTTGCTGCCATAGTGCCAATCCATCTCTCTGGGGTTCTTTTTTTTCACAGATCCACCACTTTACTAAGCATGATGTCCTTCTCTAGGGACTGGTCCCTCTTGAGTGCATGCCCAAAGATGAGTCAGCCATCCTGGCTTTGAAGGAGAGTACTAGCTGTACTTCTTTTCCAAGACAGATTGGTTTGTTCTTCTGGCAGTCTGTAACTTTTAATATTCTCTGTCAATACCATAATTCAAATGTATATATCCAGTCTTCTCTAGTCTTCCTTATTCACTGTCCAGCTTTCAAAGACAGATGAGGTGAATTTTCTGACGCTTTACTTACTAAGCATGAGGTTCTTCTTAGTCCCTTCTAATAATATGTCCAAAGTACATGAGACGATGAAGTCTTGCTATCCTCGCTTCTAAGGAGAAGTCTGGTCATACTTCTCCTAAGAAAGGTGTGTTTATTTTTCTGACAGTCCATGGTATTTTCAGTATTCTTTGCCAATACCATAATTCAAATATATTAATTCTTCTTCAGTCTTCCTTACTCATTGTCCAGTTTTAACATGTATATGAGATGACTGAAAATACCATGGCCCGGGTCAGGTGCACCAGAGATAAGTCTTTGCAGTAGTTTTGTCCAATGCAATAGATCACATGATTTTTTTTGACTGCTGTTTCCATGGGTGTCTATTGTGGATCCAATACTTTCTACATTTATCATAATGTTCTTTATTGGTCCAGTTGTGAGGATTTTTGTTTTCTTTATGCTGAGGTATGATCCATACTGATGGATTTTTTGATCTGCACTAGTGTTTCAAGTCCTCTTTACTTTCAGTGAGTAAGGTTGTTGTCTGCATACCGCAGGTTGTTAATGAATCTACCTCCAATCCTAATACTGCATTCTTCTTCACATAGTCCTTTTTCTTAAATTATTTGCTCAGCATACAGACTGAATAAGTATAGTGAAAAGATACAACTTTCCTGCTTTAAATCACATAGTAGCCCCCTGTCTGTTTGAATGATTGCCTCCTGGCCTATGAGCAGGTTCCCTATGAACATAATTGTTTTGGAATTTTCATTCTTTGCAATGTTATCTAGAATGTGTTACAATCTGCACAGTTAAATGCCTTTAAATAGTCAATAAACACAAGTATACATCTTTCTCATATTTTCTTTTGGCCAAGATCCATCTGACATCAGCAGTGATAGCCATGTTCCATACCATGTGCCACTCCTGAACCTTGCTTGAATTGCTAGAAATTCTCTGTTGACATATACTGCTGCAATAGTTTTTAAATGATCTTCAGCAGAATTTTAGTTGTGTTTGGTATTATGATATTGTTGGATCACTTTTCTTTGAAATGGGCACACATATAGATCTCTTCCAGTTGGTTGGCCAGATGTGGTCTTCCAAAGTTCTTGGCATAAATGTGCTCCAATTGTTGAAACATTGTAATTGGTATTTGGTCAAGTCCTGTAATCCTGTTTTAGTTTTTTAAATGTTCTATTGTGAACTGAGTAAAGACTTACAGACAAGATCATCAGTTTTCCAGTCAATGAATCACACACTTTGTTTCATTGCAATAACTGCAATTCTTCCATGCAACAACAGTTAACCCACATTCCCCCTGTGGTTTCCACTTCCATTACTTCCATTCCATCCATCTTCTCATCCCTTCTCAACTCTATGCCTTTATGATTTTGAATGACTGACCATTCCATGGTGAGCAAACCTTACTAGAGTTTTTGTTTTCTCCAATATACCAATCTATTTTTTGGGCCATGAGGGTGGGATCCTTTCCAGACCATGATGGGTGATTGAGGGCCATGAACTCAGGTTCCTTCAGTCTCAGTCAGACCAGTTAAGTCAGTCTTGTTTTAAAGAAATAATTTTGAATTGTATTTTACATTTTCTTCCACTCTATTTGGGACCGTCTAGTTGGTAGTAGTAGCTGGGCACCATCTAGTTCTTCTGGTCTCAGAGTTGTGGAGACTGATGTTCACATGTTCCATGAGTCCAATGGACTAACTGATCCCAAGTATCTTCAGTTCTCATTACTCCTCTTTCTTCTGCACATGGAGAAACCAACAGTTGCACCTTAGATGGCCACTCATGAACTTTTCAGATCCCAGATGCTACTCACCAAAGTAGCATGGAGAACACTGTCTTTGTGGACTATGTATGCCAATGACCATGGTGTTCCCCAAGACTATGGTCCTGAGACCCCAGATCCAGCAACTCATTGCCTTAAGAAGTTTCATACTGAGGCAGGGCTTGATGGCAGCTGAGGTACAGGGGAGTTCGCCATCAGCAATACGACAGAATACCAGGCAAAGCAAATCCAGGACAGAGCTCCAAAACTCAGAACCACATACGTACGAATATTTAAAAAGTTTGAAGGCTTATAGCTAGTGAAAATTGAAGCAGAAGTAAGAAATCATGTACTTTTGAATCTGCCGGGCTCAGCACCCTGGAGCCGACAACTTGGGCGAGACCAAATGGCAAGACCAAGCAGGGGAGCAGAAACACACTGGAAAAACACCGTGGGATCCTTGGAGCAAAGGTGGACAATACATCTTGTTGGTTTTGTTTTGTTCTGATTTTCTTTCTTTTTTTGGTATCTATTTATTGGTCCCCCCACTGTTTGTGCACCGCCATTCTGGTGACTAGAGGGGGTGCCTGAGTGAGTGGAAACACCCCACCCACACCACTGATGGGTTCTTCTGCCAGACATGCGCACAGATACTCTCAGCCCAAGAGCTGGCCCTGAACTGTTTTTTTTGTTTTTCGTTTTTGTTTTTTTTTTAATACGGGAAAGGCCAGGACAGGGGTGTAGAGAGGGAAAGAGAGTTTAAAAACAAAAAAACAAAACAGGCCAAAAATTAAATTAAATCCTGAGGTACAGCATAACAATCAACAGCGGCATCTTGAAATCTCTCAGGCAGCTTTGAAGGCAAGAAGCTGAAGAAAGGACATTAAAGTCATACTCATATTAGACTACAGATTTTTTTTTTCTTAATTATTCTCTTCCTCCTCTCTCTTTTCTGCGATTATAGACTGTTTTATATATAGAAAGAGTCCCCCCTTCTACCTTTGGGGGACTCTTTCTCTCCCTATATTACACAAAAAGAGACAACAATTGCTGCCATATAGTCAAGCTACAACCACATTCTATAAAACACCAAAACCCAGGCAAGAACCAATACCAACTGCCATGTACCAGGGAAACAGACAACACCTGTGAAAGTTACTCTGAGATAAGCAATAAGAAGAGTGAAAAGGGAAGCCCACATCCTGATCACATCTACCTGGAAGCAATCAGAAAGCATAAAAAATACCAAAACGCATACTCAATTAAGTATTAAGGCCACAGATAAACACTAAACATGTCCAAGAAGCAAAAGCAAACGACCATATCAGCACATGTCCAGAAACAAGATAAAATGTCTGAGACAAAACACCTAGAGGTAGACCTGGACTCCATTCTGGAAGAAGGGCAGGCCTTGGAAATGCCTGAGAAGGAATTCAGAAAAATGATTATAAACTGTTTCAAAACACTTTACAATGGATTTGAAAAAATAAGGAATAAGTCAGGAAAGCGCTACAGGAAACAATCAAATAAGATAGATACAGCATTGGAAACAATTCAAAACCTACAGAAAGAGGTCTAAATGATAGAATATCAGAAATAGACAATACTCTGAAAGGGCAAAGGAGAAGAAGAGAAGAATAGTAGAATAGAAGGAAGGCAGAACCAGTGAGCTGGAAGACAAATCTCTCAATACCACTAAGATAGAAAAACAGAAAAAAGGATGAAAAAATCTGAAGACTGTCTAAGAGTCATGTTGGACAAAATGAAGACGAATAACTTAAGAATTATCAGCATTCCAGAACAAGAAGAATCACACAAGTCCACAGAAGAAATAGTTGAAGAACTGCTGGAAGAAAATTTCTCTAACATCCTGAAAAGTGAAAAGATAAACATTCAAGAAGCTCAACAAACCCCAGGAAGGACAGACCCCAAAAGAAAATCACTGAGACATATCATAATCAAGCTCTCCAAAATCAAAGATAAGGAGACACTCGTGAAATCAGCTAGGGAAAACAGAAGAGTTACATACAAAGGCAAGCAAGTTAGATTAAACTCAAATCTCTCAGCAGAAGCCATGTGAGCAAGAAGGCAATGGGGAGACATATACAAAACCCTGAAAGGAGAAAACTGCCAACCAAGAATCCTTTATTCAGCAAAGCTATCAATCAAATATGATGGTGTAATCAAAACATTCCAGGATAAACAGAAGCTAGGGGATTTTACCAAAGCCAACCCTGCACTACAAAACATCCTAAAGGGAGTTCTGTGGACTGAGAACCAACAAGAACAGACAACAACCAAAGACTGACATACGTGGCAGCACCTTCCAGATATAAATCATCAGAAGGAAGAGTCAAGAACAGATCAAAACTATAAGAACAAACTCAGAGAATCTGGGAAGTCAGTCTATGATCAAAACAATTACAATGTAAAAGAAGGTAAACATGTAGGAACAGAGATCCAGATGGTGAGGTCAGGTAGATTACAGGATAAAATAGACTGCACTAAATGGAGAGAAAAGTTAATGGACTATAAGGCAACCTCAAAGAAAATTAAATTTCACAACATACCAAGAGAATGACAATCCAAGAAGAACATGGAAACATTAAAATTATGAGGAAACTCACAAGAAAGAACACAAAAAGCATGAACTCAACAAAGGAAGACACACAGAACAAGGAAAGCAACAACACCACAAAAAAACTGAACATAATGGCAGCAATTAATCCATACTTATTGATAATTACACTGAATGTAAATGGATTAAATGCACCTGTTAAGAGACAGAGAGTGTCAGAATGGATAAGAAAATAAGATCCTTCAACATGCCGTCTGCAAGAGACACATCTCACACACAGACAAAAACAGATTTTAAAAGTTTCATACTATCTAAGAAGTTTTCATCCCTTTGCCTGCTGCATGCTGCACCACATCATAGTTGAGTCTGCAGAAAAGGTAAACACCCATGTACAAATATCCTCTTTCAAATCTTTATATATTTGTGTGTGTACTTCCACTCTTCCTCTCATACCAATTCAGACCGTGTATCTGTCCATGTACCTACGCGCAGAACAGTTGTTCCAAGGTTGTGTATATTAAATTGTTTATCCCTTTTAGGGCTTTTGGACCTCCCTGTCTTCATCATTCTTTTGGCAACCTCCCTCTCTTCTTGCTTACTGCCCTCCCTGTCAACAAAGTGAACATGTGTCTACCCTCTAGCCAGTGAACGTAATCCTGTTTTTTAGTGCAACTTAGATTTCTTCCTTCAGTATCAAAGTTTTTTGATCATATGCTACCTCCAAATGGTTGAACATTGACAAATTCTTTTTGGTACAGTATATGTGTATTCCATTTTTTTTTTCTTTAAATTTTATTTTATTGTTGAGAATATACACAACAGTTCAACAGTTTCCTCATGTTCATAGTGACTGTATATAGGGTTTCCAAGAAGCAGCTGGTGGGTCTGAACTGTCAACTTTGTGGTTAGCAGTCCAGTGGTTATCCTACAGTGCCACACCAGGAGTCTGTGTTCAATTTAGTGACAGTGAACATATTCTTTAAGTTGTATAGCCATTCTCATCCCCTTTGTCTGAGTTGCTCCTCCTTCATTGACAATATGCTCTCTGCCCCCTAAGGTTCCTATCTAATCTTTCCAGTTGCTGTTGTCAGTTTGATCCTGTATAGAGCCCTTTAGTCTTAAAAGAGAACAATGCTTAAGGTAGAGTGTTTGGTGTTGCTAAGTGCTGTCGAGCCAGTTCTGACCCATGACAACCCTGTATAGATAGGGTTTCCGAGGAGCAGCTGGTGAGCTTGAACCACCCACCTTGCGGTTCAAACTGACTTTGCAGTCCAGTGCATTAACCTGTAGCACCACACTGTGAATTATTCAATATGGCTCTTCTAGCCACAGTCTTTGTAACTTCTACCAAACAACTTTTTCCTGAAGGGAAAAGGTGATGGAAGATGCTGATGGGATTATATGACTTCAGTTTTAAGTGGCTGTTAATAGGGCTAATGGTGATTGTGAAAACTTGAAACTCTAATGTGGGTATAAAACGAGCGACCTCAGAAGTAAGAACAGGGATCTCACCAACATGATATCAGAGTCAGGAGTGGAGTTTGTCCTTTATCCCCTGAGCTCCCTGCATGTTGAACCTCCTTGACACAGGACACTGTGCGATGACACCAGAGGATCAGTGGAGGAGCCGGTGCACCAGGCTGAACGATGGGCTTCCTGGCTAGCTCTTGGAGCAAGTAAGGCTGAGGGCCTTTGGCCAGGAGGTTCACTTGTGGGTCTCATCTGAGGTTAAGCTCATCCTTTGATTTTATTTTTTTATTTTTTATTTTTAAGAAGTATATTATTTTCAATTCTGGAAGTGTTAGGTATTTTTAGAAAATGTGGTTGGTCGTAATTTTAACCTTAGTCTTACTCCTATTTTCACCCCCACCCTTTAACTTCTCTGAGCCCATCAGAAATTTAATTTTGCATCATTTCTCTGACAATTTCAATACTTTAGTCTTTACCAGTCTAATACCATTGCCCGTTGTTTTTGCTGGCTTTTCTTATGGTGTCGTGTTTCCTTATTTGTATTGTGATTTCAATCTAGAACTTTATCTGTTGGGATTAGTTGAAGTTTAGGTTGAAGAAGGATTCCTCCAGAGAGAATTTGTATTTACTACCATCCTGGTGTAGTACTGTGGGATAAAAGCACCGAACCACAAGGTTGGTTTAAACCACAAGGTCAGCAGTTCAAACTCACCAGCTGCTCCTTGGAAACCCCATACAGGTTGCTATGAGTCAGAACCGACTTGATGGCACTTAATAACAACACCAGCAATAAGTTTGGTGGTCTTATAGGGTTTCAGTGACTCTTATAGGGTTTCTGAGGCTATAAATTTTAATGAGAGCAGAAAGCCTCTTTCTCCCATGGAGTGGCTAGTAGATTTGAACTGCTGACCTTGCAGTTAGCAGCCCAACTCAAAACCCACTAAGCTATCAGAGAGCTCCTTTACTACCAGCTTTGTTGTTGTTGCTGTTGTTAAGTGCCATCGAGTCAGTTCAAACTGACCTTGAGATCCAGTGCATTGCCTTGCAGCACCACACCAGGACTACCAATGCTTAGGACCACCATAAACTAGAGTTAAGCCTATTTTTTCAAGGAATGTGAATTCATGCGTAAACCAACCCAAGGGTCAGTCTGTGATTATAGCATTATTGAGGTGTGGGTGGGGGTGTGGGGGGTGTGTATGTGTGTGGGGGGGATTCACTTCACTCACTGGGCACCAAGGTTTAAGACAGATACCACTAGGGAGGGTGGAGGTGAGAGTGGCAGGGGAAAGCCTACTTGTAGCTGAAATAATACTGAATAATTAGACTCCCATTAGATCCCCACCTTGGGATTTGCTTGCTATTCAATATACCGAGCCATGATTTTGATGCATATGGCACAACAATGTTACTACAAGGCTTCCTTGTCTGTCTGGTCATGATCACCCGGCTCTTTAGGTGTAGACCTTTGAAAACCCGGCCATTGAAGCTAACCCATCCTCTTTTACACACTCATGTCCTGGCCTGGAAATTCTCTTTCTTCTCTCTCTCTCTTTTTGGGGGTGGGTGGTCAAATATCTATGGCTCATACTGTCTATTTATACTCTCACTGGGTATCTATTGACTGTAATACAGTCACATCTCACCTGGTTCGTTCCAAAGTCAACAAACGACACACACATAAAATATCATCAACACCACCTTTACATACGTTAAAGCACCTGGAAAACACAGTGTACTGATTTGGCAACTACCAGCTTCTCTTCCAGTCTTGAGAGAGACTGCTGTTCTTCAGTTAGCACTAGATGGAAGTCTTTGTCATACATTGAGTCACAGTAAATGGAACATGCATCTTTCGAAACACTGTGATGGACATTTGCCAAAGTAAAGCACATTAGGAAAGGTACCAGGGAAAGGAGAACTCCTGCAGGAACAACAGATTTACATTTCAGACTCATTTTGTGGTCCAAATTCCCTGAGAGGATTGGTGTATAGATGCATCATTATAGACAAGTCTTCCTTCCACTTGTTTTGGGGGAAAGGCCCAGAGGGTGCAACTTCATTGTCTTGAACTCATCACTTATTCTCTGCTACATCCTTGTGTGTGTGGAGAAGATCTTGCCTTAGAAACCTTCTCATGCCCCAGAGCACCCAGCATTTGGAAGATGAGTATGTGCCAGGGGCAACTCAGGAAATATCTGATTGATGCAAGAAGCGATTGTTACCCTGGGGGTACTAAAAGATGGGGGGGGGGGGAGAGAGCAGTGTTACCCTGGGGGTCGTAAAAGACTTCAACTAAGGATACAAACTCTGCTTTTGCAAAGAGTAAAAGGGCATGTGATAGGCAGCAATGCACACTTCTAGGCCCAAGCTCCTTCTACTCCTCAGCTATCTGAAGGGAAGAGATGCAATTTTCAATGAGATCACCTGATACTGAGTTTTCCTGTGTAAACAAGGCAGACCTCATCACGACTTCCTTGTCAGTCAGGAACTCACAGACCTCACACAGAATGAACATGTAACTAGAATAATTGCTCTTTCTCTGCAAGGCCTGAAGTAAATTAGAAAAATACAACAAGAAAATGTTCTTTGTGAAACTCCCTAAATGTAAAGATTTTATACATGTGCCTCCGGCCCTCCCAAGTGATGAGGATTGCCCTAGTATCTTCTGGCAACAGTTTGGTTTGATAAGTAACTGAGTGAATGAACCAACTTATTTATATCTTGAGTGACATTGGCAGAAAGGAACAGCTGGGGAGTGAGGGCCAACCTGCTGTCCCCTCACCTTCCTGGGCACATCTCCAACTTGTGGGAATGAACAACTTAGGCACACGAGCATCAGATCCATTTCATGAAACCCTGCCCGGGTGACATGCAGGCGCCGGACACAGCTGCAAGGGGTTTGTTCCCAGGAAAGGCAGCCCTGAGCAACTCTGCAATGCAGCCACGTGGGAGAAGGGAGCTGGCTGATACAACAGCAGCCCTGAGCTCTCATGACTTCCCAGACATCCTTTTTAATTTCTGGTGAACAAAATCGTCATTTGGTTTAATTAACAGATGCTAAAACCAACATGAGCTCATGTATCCATCTAGGCAAGAAGGCTTACTGCCAGATTCACAAAAGGGTGAATGTTGAATCATTTGAATATGATACGATTTCCAGGAACAGTACTATAAAGAATTAAGGTCACTTTTATAATAAGTCTAATTCTCCCAAGGAAAATTTACATAAGTCACTTTTGAAAGTATAGCTAACTCATGCATCCTGTAAAAATCAGGTTCCTATCCTTCTGGTTCATTTGATTATTACAACCAACCAGTAAGATGGACATGAGAAAAGTACATCATGGAATAGAGACTCCATAATGCAGGGAGGAATTGTCTATTCTAAAAGAACAAACTCCAGTTTGATAAGAATTCAGTCTCATTTCTTCTGTAGTTGTTGCTAAGTACTGTTGAGTCACTTCTGACACATAGCAACCCAGTATAGGGTTTCTGAGGAGCGAGCAACTGTGGGGTTTGAACCACCAAGCCTGTGGTTAGTAGTCCAGTGCTTATCCTACAACACCCCAGGACTCTTCTTCTATAGTAGAAGCAGCATTAATGAGTCAAAAAGGTTATTGGGTTTTCTAACAAAAATGGGGAGTAGTTAATCTTACAGTCCAGAAACAGAGAACCCTAGGATCATCAAGGGAGAAGAGCACAAGCAGAATGCGAGACCTTATTCAGAGAAGCAGCGATGCCAGAGATGGAGGCAGAGATGGGGACATGGAGAGAGAGAGCAGCTGAGGACTCTAGACTCATGGAAAGAGCAGGATTGAGAGCTGGCAGCCAGGGAGGCAGCTTGCAGAATGTACCCTTTGGTGGTTTAAATTATTATACATGCCTGAGTGTTTAAAAAAAAAAAAAAAGCTAAAATGAATAGAGAGAAATACTGTTAAGTGATGGTACATGGATGGAAGGGATTATAACCATTGTAATGAAACAAAATATATGATATGTTGAACGTAAAACTGATGATCTGCCCTGTAAACTTTCACTCAAATCATAACTTAAAAAAAAAAAAAAAAAGGTTATTGGATACCAGGTCTTGGCATGAAGACCAGGAGAGCATCAAACCCAGGGAAGGTGAAAAATAAAATGGCCAGTGGCACTTGAGATTTTTTTTTTTACTTACAACATAGAACATATACTATCAGTAAACATGTGCACATATAGTCATAACATAAACAAAAGTCTCATAGAACAAATGTTTTACTTTACTGTGCTGTTGTGACTCAAAGTGCCATTGAGTCGGTTCTGACTCATAGTGACCCTATCTATATAGGGTTTCCGAGGAGTGGCTGGTGAGTGTGAACTACCAACCTTGCAGTTAGTCTAGTGCTTATCCTACAGAACTCTATAGTACTGTTATTATTCTTCATGGAGTCCCTGGGTGGTACAAATGCTTAAGTGTTCAAGAAGAGCTGAAAGATTGGCGGTTCAAATCCACCCAGAGGTGCCTTGGAAGACAGGCCGGGTGATGTGATTGGGAAAGGTCGCAGAGTCTTGAAAACCTTCTGAAGTAGTTCTACTTTGTTCACATGGATTGCCAAGAATGGAACTGACCCAAGAGTGGTAACAACAATAACAATATGACCCATTTCTCTTCCTATCCTGTCAATTCCACCTGGTGGGGAATGTTCATGAAAGCTGGGCCCAGTGAAGTGCCAGTAAATGCTCATTTGACCTTCTGGTAAAACAAAATAGAAAAAAAACCCTGAATTTGTAGTCTTGGTCAATTTCATGATCCGCATGCCTCCACTACTGGAGACTATGAAGCTACTGAAGGCAGTGTTGGAAGAGACAGGCACCCCCAGCTCTCGTGAGCCTGGTTCTGACCTACTAGGTTGACTTGATGACCCATTAATAATCATGTCTCACAGTTTAAAAACCATTGTTCTCAAGTCTAGACATTCAAAATCCCTAGTAATTCAAAGAAAGCCAAGAGAGACCGATGAATAATGTTTCCAGGACAGAGTGAGTAGGGTTAGGGAGGACAGCTTCGGGGCCATTAAAGGGGCACACTTCATGTCTATTCTGATACAGGGCATCTGTGAATGACTGCGTTCAGCTTCCCCAAATCTGCATTCTGAGAAACTGAGGTGTACAAGGAGCTCTGGTAGTGCATTGGTTACGAGTCGGGCTGCTAGCCTCATGGTCAGCAGTTCGAAACTACCAGACTTTCTGTGGGAGAAAGATGAGGCTTTCTACTCCTGTAAAGATTTACAGCCTCAGAAACCCTATGCAGGATCAACTATGAGTTGGAACATAACCACCACCACCAGCAATATCTTGAAGTCCTGGCATGGCGTTGTAGGTTAATGTGCTGGACTGCAAAGTCAGTTTGAACCTCAAGATTGGTGATTCAAACTCACCAGTTGCTCCTTGGAAACCCTATATAAGGTCACTATGAGTCAGAACTGACTCAATGGCACACAACAACAAGAAGCAGTATCCTTAACTAAATCATCAGCTCTCTGATGTTCAGTTTCCTCACCTGTAATATAGGAATAAGAATTTACGTACATCAATGAATCACTGTAAGGACCTAATAAAATAATCCATATAAAAGCGCTCTAAAAATTATAAAGGGCTTTATAGGATATTATTTACATGAAAATGAGTGGATTTAATACAATTTTATTCAGAGTCAATTTTTAAAAATCATCTATCTTGGCATGTGAGCTTATCACTTACTCATTCCCATCCTCATGACTCTGGGTTCTCTGAGATTTTGAACTATGTGGTCTGTTTCCTTGAACTTCTCCAACGGCTCCTTTCTTAGCCACCTTCTGATCTTTCTCACACTTTTTCTCTTGGAGAATTGATCCACTCAAGCTTTAACAGGTGGTTCTAAAAAGATGATTCCGAAATTCTATACCATCTGGCTCTGACCTCTCCTAGACTTTCCAAGGGATCTTTTTAGAGCTTAATGCTAAGAAATCAACTCAGATTTGATTTAAAATACTCAGTATGATTTCCCTACCCATCCATAATACTGGAAGCTGGAATTCTGTTAATGGCACTAGTATTAGTTCAGTTATCAGTGATATAGACCTTTAAACAAGTTTTAAAAAGCAAAGATGTCACTTGATGACTAAGGTGTGCCTGGACCAAGCATGGTCTTTTCAATGGCCTCATGTATGTGAGAGCTAGAAAATGAAAAAGGAAGATAAAAGAAGAATTGATGCATTCAAATTATGGTGCTGACAAATAATAGTCAATACAATGTGGACAGCCAGATGAACGAACTAGCCAGAATTAAAAGAACTAAAACCAGAATTCTCCTGAGAAGTGAGAAAGGTGTGACTTTGGTTTGGTCACTTTGGACACACCATCAGGAAAGACCAATCGCAAGAAAAGGACATCATGTGTGGTGAAGTAGAGGGCTAATGAAAATGAGGGGAAGCCCTCAATGAGATGAACACAATGAAATGGACAGTCACAAATTGAGGATTGAGAAGATGGCACCGGGCTGAGCAGCCTTTTATTCTGGTCCACTTACAGGGTCACCATGGGCTGGAATCAACTTGACAGTAACAGTAACAGTTACCACTGATATCACTATCATTTCCCTCTATCTAATCAGGCATCAGGGCTCCTGGGGTGGAGGTATAGGAAAGCATTGGACTGTTAACCACAGGATCAGTAGTTGAAACCCACCAGCCGCTCCTCAGAAATCCTAGACAGGGTCGCTGTGAATTGGAATCAACTTGATGGTTCTAAACAATAACCATCAGACACCAGGTCCCGTTGGTTAGTGCCTCAGACTGTCTCTCAGATCCATTTCCCTTTCCATGATTACTGTCTGTAATCGCTCCCATGCCTAACTAGGCCCTTATTAGTTTGATCCTGAATTATTATATCTGTTTCATAACTGACTCTCAGAAACTTTAATTCTGACAGATTAGCCTTTTAAATTCTGCATCAAGATAGTCGATAATAGTAAGTATTTATCTATCAATACTGATGCAGGATCAATAATAATTCAGGATCAAACTAATAAGGGCCTAGTTAGAGCATGGTAGCCATCACAGGCAGTAATCATGGAAAGAGGGATGTAGCTGAGAGAGTCTGAGGGATGAACCAACAGGACCTGTAAGTATTGATCTATCAGAGTCCTGGTGTGGTACTGTGGGTTAATGTGCCAGACTGCAAAGCCATTTGAACTGCAAAGTAGGCAATTCAAGCTCACCAGCTGTTCCTCGGAAACCCTATATTGGGTCGCTATGGGTCGGAACCAACTCGACGGCACTTAACAACAATATTGATCGATCACTCCATTCTTGCAATATGAAAATTGCTTACTACATGTATTATTTTACTTAGCCCCATATTTATATGTTGTAGTTGTTAGGTGCCATCATGTTGGTTCCAACTCACAGTGACCTTGTATAGGGTTTCTGAGGAGCAGCCAGTGGGTTTGAACTGCTGACCTTGTGACTCACAGTTCAGTGCTGATCCTACAGCACCACCCCAGGTGCTGAGAATCTAGGGTAGAAAAAAAAGGAAATCTATTTTCTGTCTGCCTAGTAATGGATGGCACTCAACAACAAAAGTAACCTTTGGGAAATTGTTACTTATCTCCCTTATTCCAATCAAGCGATTATGGCCAGCCTACAATGTCAGTCTCATACCCCTTGATCACAGAAGTTGACAGGTGATCCAGACTTGGTCAAAATCCTTATCCCTTTGACCACAGTAATTGCTTTAAGATGTAGACATGTGATCCTAGACCAGCCAATCAAAGTTTTTCTTTGGAATTTATATGCTCTAAAGGGCTTCTATGCAGTCTAGTCGAACTGACTAGACGGCACTCAAGAAAAACAACAAAGGATCAGCACTGGACTGGGAACTACAAGGTCGGCAGTTCAAACCCACTGGCTGCTCCTCAGAACTCTATGCAGGGTCGCTATGAATCGGAACCACTTAACAGCAATTAACAACAAAGTAGAACCAAGAGTTCTGGTGTGACACTATAGGGTAAGTACTGCACTGCTAACCACAGGTGGGTGATTCAAACCCACAAACCACTGCTCAGAAACTCTATACGAGGTCATTATAAGTCAGAACCGACTTGACCAACTAAGTAACAAACTTAACAACAAAGTAGAAAGGAAAGTTCTCTTTACTTTGGGGTCATTAAACTGCGAAGAATCAGGCTGGACCTACTAAAACAATACTCTTCCACTAAGATTACTATATACGAGAAGTCACATGACACACAAGAGCTGGGGTGAGAGGGTCAATGAAACTATGATATGAAATAATAAGGTATGAAGAAAGATTGAGAAAAAGAACACGAAGCAGAGACAGATGAAAAGATCTGACCACAGAAATTCTTGGATCCACTCAAATTCTTTCTTAGTAATGCGAATAAACAAATCCCCCTTTTCTTAGGCATTTCAATTGGGCTTTGTTGTTGTTGTTGTTAGAGACCTTCAAGTCTATTCTGACTCAAAGCAACCCTATGTCCAACAGAATGAAACACCACCTGGTCTTGGTCATCCTCACAGTAGTTACTGTGTTTAAGTTTGTTGTCAGTCCATCTAGTTGAGGGTCTTCTTCTTCTTCACTGACCTGCTACTTTACCAAGCAAGATATCCTTCTGCAGGGCTTGGCCCCTTCCTGATAAATGTCCAAACTATGTGAGACGAAGTCTCACCATCCTTGCTTCTAAGGAGAGGTCTGGCTGTACTTCTTCCATGACAGATGAGTTTGTTCTTCTGGCAGTCTATGGTTTATTCAATATTCTTCCTCAACATCATAATTCAAATGCATCCATTCTTCTTCAGTCTTATTCAGTGTCCAGCTTTCACGTGCATATGAGGTGATTGAAAACACCATACCTTTAGCCCTCTGAGTGTCTCCTTTGTGGTCTTTTACAGCAGATGTGCCCAATACAATACACAGTTTGACTGACTCACTGTTACTTCTTAGACATTGATTGGGGATCCAAGTAAAATTTGGGTTCTGTTACTTGCAACCAAATACATTCTGAATAGCACAATTTTAGACCCATTATTAGAATAAAGGTGAAAGTTAAAGTTCTGAAAATGATTAAAATAGGCCCAGAACAGATGAGGAGAATCCCAGGGCAGGACTGACCCAATGCACTCCTCAAATAAAGGAGCACTGTGCTGCCAGAACTAGCCAGGTAACGGTAGAAAAGTAACCGTGCCCTCTCTTTTCCAAAGAGAATCAGGTGATAAGATTATACATTCTTCAGAGAAGTATTCAGCACAGAAGCATTCTTCATAGGACTGTCGTAAGGATTAAATTGGAGAAAAAAACACACAGAAACCTGTGTAAAAACTACAGCTCTAGGATATAGCAGGTGCCCCATAAACACGCAGTGCACATGATTAAAGGCTTGCCCGCTAACCAGGAGAACTGGAAAAGCTCAGATTACCATGTGAGAAGACAAAGTACCATGTGAGAGGCGAAAGTACAAGTTGAAGGCTTTCTATAGCAAACTCCAACTTCACTTCTTCAAGGGATTTCTTTGAAAAACAACAACAAAACGGTTTCTGTTTGAATTTTTTTAAAGTAATCCATATACAGATTAAAAAAAAAACAAAAAACCCAACAATACAAACGAGTACAGTGTGAAAAATCTCTCTTCTATCTCCATTCTTTGCTCTTGGGTCTCCAGCTCTGCTTAAGTGTACTTGTCATTGTTGTGTGCCATCAAATTGATCCCAGCTTGTAGGGACCCTATAGGACGGAGTCCTGGTGTGGTATTGTAGGAGAAGCACTGGACTGTTAAGCACAAGGTCGGCAGTTCGAACTCAGCAGCCACGCCTGGGAAAACCTACCCAGGGTTGCTATGAGTCAGTTCAACAGCAATAGGAAAGAGTAAACGGCCCTGCAGAATTTCTTAGGCTGTAAATCTTTATGGGAGCCGATCGCCAGCTCTTTTCTTCTGTGGGTTCAAGCTGACCACTGTTTGGTTAGCAGCCAAGCGCTCAACCAGTACACCACCAGGGCTCCTTTCTAAACACAATCAAACTCTATACGAAAGGACTTCAAGAAGTTCAGGGAAAAGATTTCATTATCTTTCAATTCCACTTTCCAGGAACTCTGCGAAGTCCCCTTGTAGTTCTCCTCTTTTTTTTTTTTTTTTGCGTGTTTGACTTAACAATGCATCTCAGGAATTGTTTTGTATTAATATATGCATCTACCTCAGAACAACTCTTTAGGTAATTCATAGAAATACTACTGAAATTCCAAGAGACTCCTCTGTCGTGTGGGCCTTCCTGTGCATGCTCCCCACCATCTCATTCACTCAAGTTCCATAGATTTTAGGAAGAAAAACAGAAACAGATCCTAGAATCAGTCTGTCATCTTGTTATCATGCAAATAGGATATAACAGGAAACAGCTTCTTCCCACCCAGGAGAGAGCCCCATTGAAGCAGGAGTGAAAACCCAGCCTAATGTTTGGAGACCATTACATGTGAGAGCTCCTTTGTTGTTGTTGTTAAGACTCATAGCGACCC
This sequence comes from Chrysochloris asiatica, assembly GCF_000296735.1. Lineage (NCBI taxonomy): Eukaryota > Metazoa > Chordata > Mammalia > Afrosoricida > Chrysochloridae > Chrysochloris > Chrysochloris asiatica. The sequence goes on from NW_006408597.1 coordinate 348,100, forward strand.
TGTATGGGGCTTCTTCTGAGCAGCTGGTGAACTTGAACCTCTGACCTTGAGGTTCACACTGACCTTGCAGTCCAGCGCATTAACCCAGAGCCATACCAAGACTCTAACAGCTCCTCAGAGTGCTCCAAATGGGAAAGGCAAAGTTTGTCCTCACCTCTGCATCATTTAAGAAACCAGAAAGATGGCGGCTGGTGAAAGGAAGTTTAACCCTGGATGGGAATAATGACAGCTTTACCACATAAACTCTGATGGTTAGGCAAAGATGAGACATTCAAGCTGACAATGCTCTAATTTTAGAGGCCAGAACCATGGAGAACTCGATGTACTCACTGGGGGATCAGATGTCAGCTCCCTATCTGCACAAAGCAGATGTCCTCTGAATCCTATGAACTACAACTTGCGCTCAACTACCACCAATCCTTTGTTTACAAAGTTCTTCCTACTAGTTCTTTTAAGACTCCTGATAGGCTTGTTATTTTATGTTCCAAATAAACCCATCCACTCCATTACACATTTTATTACTCTTCATTTCATTTCTTGAAGTCTATCATCCATTGCATGCCTACCTCTAACCTACCACCATGCCGCTTCTTTTTTGTCTATTAGCAATGTGAGAATGAGTAGAGCAGTTTCTCACCTTTTCAAGACATGACGTATGCACCATCAACCAAAATTCTGTTCTGTTTTCCTTTTTGCAGCTAGGTTTATAAAAACTATAAATTGATTCCCATTTCCATACATAAAACTATAGTTTGATATGCTTTCTTAACTTACGGTATCATTTTCTTCTCTCCTCGTCCCTACCTTTGTCTACCTCTTCACTTTTCATCTTCAGTTTATGAACAAAACAAACCAAGCCACCTCATATGGTAGGCCAACTTTCAGAGATGTTTCTCGGGTGTGGAATGACATACTTCTAAGGAAGAAGAGAACATAGCACAGCAAAAGTAATGAGCTGTCCCTTCCAAATGAAGCTCTGAAGATTGTGGCTTCTGCCTTAGTGCTGGGTGACTGCTCACTCTCTCATGGACTGCTAGACCAAAGAAGGCCAGCTCCATATTGGAAGGCGGTCCTCTGAGAGGCCCAAGTGGAGACACACCTGCCAGCAACCATGCGAATGAGCTGAGGTGCAGATCCCCAGGCCAGCAATCAGATGAGTCTGTAGTCCCTCGCTAACAGCTTGACTCACAGGAACTGTGAGATTGTAACTGTTGGCTGTTTTCAGTTGCTAAGTTTGGGGCCATTTTTGAATGCAGTGGTAGATAGCAGATATAACCAGAGTCCTCACCTACTAAGCAAGAACACCCTGTGTTAACTGGAATGATTGGGCAATAGAAAATTGTGGCTACTGGAATTTTTTTTTTTTTTTTTCTGTCAACTGGGGTTAAGACCAAATTTCAAATTTATTTTTATTTCAAACCCTGCTGTAAATCCTCACAAAGGAATTAGTGTATTTTTTATGACCAAAATTACTGAGTCATGGATGTCTGAAGATTGAGTTTACTTCTAGGTGTCAGTTGTTGTTGTTGTTGTTGTTAAGTGCCATCGAGTCGGGTCCGACCCATAGCGACCCTGTACAGGGTTTCCAAGGGTGTAAATCTTTACGGGAGTAGAAAGCCTCATCTTTCTCCCGCGGAGCGGCTGGTAGTTTCGAACCGCTGACCTTAAGGTTCGCAGCCCGATTCGTAACCACTACGCTACTAGGTGTCAGTAGATTAACAAAAAAAGCACCAACATTTTCATATGCACAACAACCCCATGAAGAAGACACAGCAACTAGTTTAATTCTGGTGCTTAGCAAAGTGCCTGACACATAGTTGGCATTAAAAAAACAACAACATTTCTACAATTAGTCCAATGAACTAATGGGTCATGTGAATATCAGTGTCCACGACCGTGAGACCAGAACTAGATGGTGCCTGCCACCACTACTAACTGCTCTAAATGACAAAGTCCTTCAAAGAGTGGGAGAAAAATCCTAAGTTCAAAATCATTAAAAAAATAAGACCAGGCTTACTAGTTGGGAAAAGACTGGTAGAACCTATGAGATGAAGGCCCTAAGCTACCCTTTGGGTCTAGACCTCACCCCACCTGGCTCAATTTCAGTCAAACAACAGACAGGCCTGTAAGCGGAACAGTAACAGGAGGGAGGTATGTGCATCTTAGAATCATCAATCATTTGAGATCAAAAGGGCAGTATTTGCCCAAGACAAAGCTCAGAAGGATTGGGAATGAAGGAATGGAAACAGGAGACACAGGCAGGAACTGAGAAAAGCGATGTTACAACGGGGACTACGCTCAAATGGAAAACTGACTTGCGTTGTATATCTTCACTCACTTCACAATTAAAGCTTCAAAAGAGAGAAAAATAATACTTTCTATCTTACAGATGAACAAACCGAGCCTAGTAAAGTAATTCACTTATTCAAGATCCTAACAGCTGCTCAAGTATGAAACTAGAATCCACGTCCAGACTTTTTTCTGCTGTACCATACCACCTGATTTGCTACTAGCATTATTCTCCTGGCATTAAGGGTAAGCCATTTGAAAAAAATAATAATAATATGTTCAGTTAACCTAAGTTTTATTTTACTTTTTTTATTTTTCTATGGGGGCTGGGCTAGGATGAATGAAAAGTAGACACAGTAGCCAACATTACATTCTGAAAATGGTCCATTCTTAAGCTTGAGACTGAGTCGGTTCTGAAAGATCTGAATTTACATCTCTCCTTATTTTTTTAGCAGTTAGTAAGAAATGGATTAAATACCTTTAACTTATTAAAGGTAGGCACAGCACTTTCTGCCAACTTTTCCTTATACAAGTTTCTGGCTGAGTGAAGGAAAACAGCCTATGAACATCAGGACAACATTGATTTTTTAAAATGGCAGGGAGTTTTTTAAATTTCCCTTCAAAAGTCCAAAGGACAGAAAGAATTATAGTGGAGGTGGTAGTGTGTGGTGGAATCAGTTCTGACCCATAGCGACCCTGGATAGGGTTTCCAAGGCTGTAAATCTTTACGGGAGCAGAAAACCTCAACTTTCTCCTATGGAATAGCTGGTAGTTTCGAACTGCTGATCTTGAGGTTAGCAGCCTGACTCATAACCACCATACCACCAGAGTTCCTTGAAAGAATATAAATTACAGAAATAGATGCGAAATAACTATAATTTAAAGGCTGTGAACATTGTATCCTGCATAGTGGATCCTAATACTCTCCAGAGACTTATCTAGTAAATGTTAAATCTTATAATAGCAATTGTAAGATTTGTATCCAATCTCCACTTACTGGATAGCCCAATATGCCCAACACTGGTTCCTACTCATAATAACTGGTGGGTTTGAACTGCTGACCTTGCAGTTAGCAGTCCTTTGCTTATCCTACAGTACCACACCAGGACTCTAATCTACTGGTTGTTATAAGTGACGTTGGATCGGTTCTGACTCAGCGAATCTGTGTAGGGTTTCTGTGTAGCAGCTGGTGGTTTGAACTGCAGACTCTGAGGTTCACAGTCCAGAGATTATCCCACAGCGCCACACCAGGAGTCTTATCTACTGGTTCTTCTTGTTGTTAAGTGCCATTGAGTCGGTTCTGACTCATAGCAACCCTGGGTAGGTTTTCCCAGGAGCGGCTGCTGAGTTTGAACTACTGATCTTATGGTTCACAGTCCAGTGCTGATCCTATAGTGCCACACTAGGAGTCCTATCTACTGGTGGTGGTGTGGTGGTTCTGTGCCGTGGAGTTGGTTCTGACTCACGGAACAGCTGGTAGTTTCGAACTGCTAACCATGAGGTTAGCAGCCTAACTGGTAACCACTATGCTATGCTACCAGAACTTCACTGGTAGAGGCCAAGAAATAAAACAGTATATTTAACCCCTTGATGTTCCTTTACTCCAGTTGTTGTTGTTGTTATGTGCCGTGGAGTCAGTTCCGACTCATAGTGACCCTGCACAGGGTTTCCTAGGCTGTAAATCTTTATGGGAGCAGAACGCCTCATCTTTCTCCCGTGGAACCGCTGGTAGTTTCGAACTGCCAACCTTCATGTTAGCAACCCGGTTTGTAACCACTACGCTACCAGAGCTCCTTTTACTCCAGTAATTCCTTGAATTATCTGTTTCATGCTTCACTTATATTGCTACCTTAAATTGTTCTCTTCAAGATCTCAGTAGATATACCACTAAAAAGATATACTAACATTTGTCAAAATATGGCTTTGTGATATGCTATTCTCTGAAATACAGGTTAGGAATCTTCTGATTTATTTAGCTTAAGTACACCTAATAACATGCACACCATAACTAATTGATCATAGAAAGTTGCCACCACACACCCAAAGGCCACATGAGGATGCTAAACATTTTAAGAGCATAGGTAGAAAACAGATGCTCCAGAATGTGTTTTTTTTCAAAACTCTGTTTACTACAGTCTGTGTTGGCCCAAATAAATGCTTTGGTTCTTAAGATCAGTTTACTTCATAAACTACAAGTCATCTTGCCACATATGAAATGATTTTTTTCTTCCCTAAAGAATGAGATTTGGAAGTTGAAAAGTTACTTTCGATTGAGGCTGGTAAACATTACATGTGACAGATTATAGATTTTGGAGTTGGACTTCATTTCTCAAAGTGTCCAGATGTTAATCGGCATTGTAGGAAAAATGGTTCCAAGTCAGATAAATTTGAGAAATGCTGGTTTCTTTACTGTGAGACGCCTCAGACCTGTGATCTGTTACATATGCTATGATTCTATGAAAGGGGTACTTGGGAAATGGCACTTCGCAAACTTATTTGACTGTGAAGCTCACATTTTAAGATGAGGGTCCTGACACTCAAGGTTTATTGACTTGCCTACAATCACACAAACAGCAGCAAAGCTGAGATAAAATTAGCCCCTCTGATTTTAAAGTGGACCTTCGTTTCATTATACCACATTACTGGGATGTCATTTATTTTTTGTCCTCAACCCCTCATGGAGAGTAGAGCAAAAAACTGATGTCACGGATCAACAGAAATTCTGACTAGAGAGCCTCAAACTGGTTCAAACAGGGTCAGTAATGGCCAATAAAGTAAAACCAGAATAGATCCGAATTTCTAAAATTTGGGTGATCTGGAAAAGAAAAAATTATGGGTCAAAGCCCTGGAATAGGAGACCCAGAAAAGGTGTAATGAGCTCTTTCAGGAACCTGATGCATGATACTGGCTTCTTGCTAGGGCTGGACATAGACACACATTCAAAGCAGCATGGATGGCCATCGAACTGGGCTATTTTCTAATGCAGCCGGTCAAAAGATTTGGTTGCAATGTGCATACTGTCTTTATTTTCTAAGAAGGAGTTTAAGTTTCTAGCAGAACTTAGATCTGAATCTTTTTCCTTTCTGGTTCACCCAAAAATTTGGGTCCATTCAGTGTCACTTCATTAGTTTGAAACCCTGATTTTAACTTCCAAGACTTAGCGATACCCTTCTTCTAGAGCAATGAAAACATGATCTGTTTGGGGGTCTGTCAGCTGCTCTGTGGCCATGAAATAAACTGCAGGCAGGGGGAGGAGCTCCGTGGGATGCTTTAGGATGCTTAAAAGAAAAATGGGCTTCTGCTGAGGATAATTCTGGAACAGATGTGAAACCAAATACTTCATATCACAAGCCTGCCCACGCCCTTTCTGAAAGGGAAATGAACTAGCAGGATTAACCTGCTCTTCATCAGATCATGCTTTGTTTCTTTCAAAAAATCCCATGACCCGGGCAGATTCCATTTCCTGCTACTCCCCTTCCCAGAGCAGCGAGGGGAGAGCCCAGGCAAGGAGAAGAGCTTCCTTAATAAGCTCTGCTATTCCCAGAGCAAGGCACACTTTAGTTAGCCACCGGCAGCAGGATTCTCAAGGCAGGTTTATGCTCCAATGCTCACGTTAGCCCCCAGCACACAGCTGGGTTTCCCCAGCCATGAGCCCTTAGGAAGTGCTTTTGTAATGTAATGACCGCTTTTACAGTATTGACAAATTCATCAATCTGAGAAGAGGGAGAAATGAGAATTCATCTAATTATGCTGTTAGGTGTTGCTGACTTGATTTTGACTTGATTATGTTAGCACATAATGACAGAGTAAGGGTTTTTTTGGCTGTAATTTTCACAGAAACCAGGTCTTTTTCATGTGGAGCCACTGAATGGGTTTGAACCACCAGCCTTTTGGTTTGTACCTGAGTGCTTAGCTGTTGGGCCACCAGGGCTCCTTAAATTGTCATTAAAGTGTCATTAAATTGTTCAAATCTACAGCAACTCCATAAAGGGTTTCCAAGGAGCGGCTGGTGGGTCTGAACCACTAATCTTGGGGTAGCAGTCTGATGCTTATCCTACAGCACCACATCAGGACTCCAGTTTAAATATGTTGTTGTTAAGTGCCATCAAGTGGTTTCTGACTCATAGCAACCCTGTATAGGGTTTCCAAGGAGTGGCTGGTGAGTTTGAACCACCAAACTTGTGGTTCAAACTGACCTTACTGTTGAGTGCTTATCCTACAGTGCCATACTAGGACTCCTAGTTTAAATATTTTTGTTCTTGTTAAGTGACGGCGAGCTGGTTTCGACTCATAGCAACCCTGTATAAGATTTCCAAGGAGGGTTTCCAACCACCAACTTTGTGGTTCAAACTGACTTTGCAGTCCCATGCAATAGCCCATGGAGGCATACCAGGACTCCAGTTTAAATATTGTTGTTGTTGTTGTGAAGTGCCGTCAGGTCGGTTCCGACCCATAGCGACCCTGCATAAGGTTTCCAAGGAGCGACTGGCGAGCTTGAACCACTGAGCTTGTAGTTCAAACAGCTTTGCTGTTTGGCACATTAACCCACAGCACCACACCAGGACTCCAGGGCTCTCTAAAAAGAGTAAATACAGACTGAAAGGTTGTTGTTGTTATGTGTCATAGAATCGGTTCTGACTCATAGCGACCCTGTACAGGGTTTCTGAGGCTGTAAATCTTCACAGGAACAGAGAGCTTCATCTTTCTCCCACGGAACAGCTGGTAGTTTTGAACTGCTGATCCTGAGGTTAGCAGCCCGATTCGTAACCACTACACTACCAGAGTTCCTTAGACTGAAAGGTAGCTTGTGATGTTTTGTATCTTTATTATATAAGGCAGGGTTTTTGAGACTGATTAGCTTTTAATAAAACTTTAAAAACTTGATCAGCTAATGACAGAGCAAAGCAGAAATACACTGTATAAGCTAATATAGTCCTCATGTCAGTTGCACTGACTATCTTAATGTGATTTTAATCACTGTTCATGTGTCAGCGTATAAACCACAGTACTGAAGGCTCCTTACTCTCTTCTCTTAGCAAAGAAACCCTGTTCTCTCTACAACAACCCTACTGGCAGCTGAGTCAGGGTCTCAAGGAGAGTCAGGCGCCGTTCCCTTCTTCTCAGGCTTCATGCCCCACGGTAATGAACACCAGGAGCATCAAGGGGCTAGGTCACTTGAGGTGTCCTCACAAGTCACCGTTCAAAGTCCATACCACTTGTCCCATCACATCACAAGTAGGCAGCAGGGCAGTGTGAAGGGCAGGGTATCTATGGACGGCAGAGTTAAAGGGATTAACAACGGGAGTGAAGCAATTGGTGGTACAGCTCACCCCATTCTCAGCTGCTCTTTTGTGGATTTAGAGCACGAGGTAAAGCTTAAGGCTCTGAAATTATAGTCGAGGTCCTCTTTGCTCTGTGCTAAAGCCATAGAAATACCCTGGAGCCTGACACCTTTCCAAACTTGGGAAAAAGCAAGTGAGGCCAGGCCTAGGGACAGCTGCTGGCCCCCAAGCATACCACCTTACTGGGGAGGGGAAACAACTTAGCCTAAGGCCTTACAGCACATCTGGTACAAAGCAAGGAGAGGGCAAATGCTTGTTGAATTAATGACCAAATGCTACATAAGTATTTATTGAAGAATTTATAATATATAAAAATTAAATATCAAGTCAAACAAACAAATCCACTGTAATGGGGTCAATTATGAGCCTGTAAGCTGAAGGCCTGCTCCATAGGGTTTATTAGAACGTACTAGTATCTTTTTACTACAATCTTTATAGGAGCAGACAGCCTCATGGCTCTCCTGCAGGGTGGCTGGTGGGTTTGAACCATAAACCTTGTGGTTAGCAGCCTAGTGCTTAGCTCACAGAACCACCATGGTTTCCATATTACAAGGCCACACTACATTTTATTTATCCCTTCATCAGTTGATGGACATTTAAGTTGTTTGCATTTATTTTAGTTATTATGAATGACGCTGTTGTGAACATTCCTGAACAGTTTTTTGGATAGACCTATGTTTTCATTTCTCTTGGGTCTATACCTAGGAGTGGAATTGCTGGATCGTATGGTAACTCTATGTCTAAACTCTTGAACAACTACCACACTGGTTTCCCACCAGCAAATGGATTTCTCCTTATCTAGGCAACATGCGTTACTATCCTCCTTTGGCTTCTAGTTGCCTTGGTAGATATGAAGTGAGGGCTTTAAGAGTCCTGGTGGTGTTAGGGGACAAGCATTGGGCTGTTAACCACAAGGTTGGCAGTTCAAACCCACCAGTCACTCCATGGGAGAAATATGAGGCTGGCTGATCCATATAGATTTACAGTCTTAGAAGCCCTAAGGGAGAGGGCTACTTTGTTATATATAATTGGAATGGACTTGATTGTAAAAGGTTTGTTTTTTGGATTTAGGGCTCTGAACTACTTCAGAATGGTTCAGTCATGCACACGTTGCATAGTCAACAAATCTCTTGCCCATCACCATTTTGAGTGTGTTGGCTGCCATCTTTAAGTGGGGCATTGCTGCTGGTTTCCTGCTTGGGTCAAAATCCCATGCTGTGTAGTGTGTATACTCTTTTGGTCATGAGTGAACTGTTTCAAACTGGTTTGATGCTCTGGTTCTATTCTGCACACATGGCAACCAACAATAAAAAAAACAACAGTTCTGCATACATTTTAGATACAAATTTTGTTAGATATATGATTTGTAAATTTTTATTGTTGTTGTTTCCATTCTGTGGGTTGTCTTTGTACTTTTTTGATGATGTCCTTTGGAACACAAAATTTACAAATTTTGATGAAGTCAAGTTCATCCAATTTTTGCTACTGTTGCTGTGTGTGTGTGTTTGATAACTAAGAAACTATTGCCTGGGTCTAAGGACACAAAGATTTAATCCTATTTTCTTCTAGGAGTTTTATATTTTTAGTTCTTACATTTAGGTTTTTTTAAACAAGTTTTTTAGTGTAAAGTGGGATCCAAATTTATTCTTTTGCATGTGGAAATCCAGTGGTCTCAGCACCACTTGTTGAAAAGATTCTTCTTCCTCTACTGAATAGTCTTTGCATCCATGTTGAAAACTGATACAGACACATGGATGGATTTCCTTGTGGGTTCTCAATTCTATTGCACTGATCGATAGGTCTATCTTTAATGCATTGGATTGCTATAGCTTTTTATTAACTATTAACTTTAAATCCCACTTGAGATTCTGCGACTCATGACTGCTGAAGGAACCTCTGTTTTGGATCACCCATGTGACAGCTCCTAACCCCATTCATTCATTTAGGAGAATCCCAGAAAAGACACAACCATAAAGAAGGTTTTCTTTAAATAAAACAAGGGTAAGTAGTAACCCCTTCTTGTTTCTAAAAAGCTGTGAACAACTGTTGTTGTTGTTGTTTTACTGTTAGGGTTATGGTTAGGACAAGGATTAGTGTTAGGGGTAAGGGTTGGGCTAGGAGTAAGACATTCTAGTTTTTAAAGTTATAGTTAGGCTTATTTTATTTTTCTTGAAATCTACTTGATTTCCTCTTCATTTAGAAGTTCTGTAACTAAATGATTCCCTCTTTTTACTTTGTTGTGGTTGCAATTATATCGGTTTCTCTATTTTCAGTCTTGCAAGTCTGTTTTACTTTGAATATTTCTATATCTAGGTTTTAGTTCTATGTGGTATGTCATGTCTGTTACTCTTAGTTCATTGTCTGTTGCTGTTCTCTGTCCAAATAACTCTTGTTAGTGTTAGTCTGATTTTTACAAATTATTTTGTGTTTAACTGAAAATGACCTAATTGTTCCATCATATTTGATGGACAATTGTTCTTGGCTAGCAATTTTTTTTTTTCTTTCAAGAGTTTTATGTATGTCATCCCATTGCCTTTTTGTCTGCATGGTTTCTGTTGAGAAATCAGAGCTCAGTCTTATTAGCTATACTTTGTAGGTAACTTTTCATTTTCTTCTGAGCTGCTCAGGATTCTTGCTTGTCTTTGCTTTCTTTAAAAAGTTATAATATGGTTTGGTGTTTTTCTTTTGGGTTCTATCCTGTTTGGCGTTCACTTAACTTCTTGAATGGCTATCTTCTTATATTTTATTATGTCAGGGAAGTTTTCTTCCAATAACTCTTGGACAATGTTCTCTTTTTTTTTTTTTATTGGCCTTGTCCTGTTCTGGAATTCCTAGCACACAGTATTCCTCCTGATAGTGTCTCACATAAATTTTAAGCTTTTTATTAACTATTAACTTTAAATCCCACTTGAGATTCTGCGACTCATGACTGCTGAAGGAACCTCTGTTTTGGATCATCCATGTGACAGCTCCTAACCCCATTCATTCATTTTTTGTTTTCTTTTTTTCTGATTATCCCTCTATTAGATGACTATTGAGAGAGTTTTCTTCAAGCTAAGCTGTTCAGCCTTCCATTAATTCAATTCCACCTCTGTACACTTTTAGTGCATTAGCTATTTCTGAAGTCTTAACATTAATCTTTTGGCTTTCTAATTGCTGTTTTTGTATAGTTCCCATTTTTTCCATTGATTTTGTCAGTTTGTTTACTGAATTTTTCCATATTTTTATCTGTGTTTTCCCTGATTTCATCTGCAGTTTTCTCTATCATTTTCTCAATCTGTTGAAGGTTCCTAAACAGCATTCTTTTGAATTCCTTATCAAGGAGTTCCTATACCATTTCCAGTATTATATTTTTGGACTTATTTTGGTCACTTGTTGGAGGCACTCTGTCTTGTTTCTTCATGTAAGCTGAAGTTATGTTTTCTCTGAGACACAGTGGTGTTAAATTTACATTAAATTGATGACTGAATACTGGTGTGTTCTCAGGCACTCACCACCTCTCTCCTGTGGATGTGATAGAGACTGGAAGTGTGAACAGGTTTTCTGTTCACCATTTGTGCAGTTCAGGGTAGAGTCATGTGCCTCCGGAAGCAGGGGTGTTATATCTGGTACCTGACTCCAAGCAGAGCATAGGCTGTGCAGGAAGAGGTACCGCTGGGTTGGTGAGAGTGGACACTAGCCACACTGTTTGCTACCAGGAGGGCTTGGGAATAAGCGAGAACTGTATCCCTCTGCCACCAACTTCTAACCGCATCCTGTGCCTGCCAGGCCACTTTACTGACTGCTGTTTGTGCAAGTTCAAGATGGTCACGCCACTTCACCAAAGCCTGCCATCCACCTACTTTTCTTCTCTCACTGCTCCTGTTCAGTTTCCTGTTGGCACTCACTCCCCCCTTTGTGCTGTCCTCTGAAGCTCAGGGTTCCAGGATCACCATCTGTATCTTGTCACTCAGTGTGTTGCAGAGGGCACATCTGTCTTACTCCTCCATCTTGCCTTGGCGTTGTAAACAACATGTTTGTTGCTTACAAACCTAAACCTAATTTAGTATTGTAATAAAACTAAACTTCCAACAAAGTCAGTCTGTATAATTTGAAGATATGCTAAGTATTGTTCTGCTGCTAGATAACAAGGAACAAATTGTAAATAATTTATATAAAGGAATGTGGCATAGCACAATTTTATATTATACTTAGTGCAAATGTATTATCTTAATTAATAAACACTTTTACAGGATTTTAATGTATATATATATATATATAGCTTTTTATTTCCATCTTCCTCACTTTCAGTGATTTTTCTAAGTCTTCCAAGAAGGGGAACTACATATATTCCTGTAACTTCCTGGTAACATACTGGAAACCAGAACCAGGACAAACTAGGGGCAAGAGATATTTCTGTTTGTTGCAGTCAAGAAAGTTGTGGCAGATGGGATGCAAAAAGGTGCTTCTCAATATCCATTCTCTCCTCCTTCAGTTTGTTTGAGAAGGCAGTGTGCCTAACTGAAATACTGCCTCTTAAGGCTCCTTTTGCTGCTAGGGAGAAATGGGCACAGGATACAGAGCTGGCCAATGATATATTCACTAGAATTACTAGGTTTCCAAGAAAGCTTTTTTTAAAAAGGGGAACAAATTTAGCTAGTATCTGCCTTTTACCCTCCTCCACTCTTACTGTCTGGAACATGGACACAGTAGGAGCACAGTTTCATCCCCAAAGATGAGAGTCAATGCCAAAGAGACAGTGGAGCAGAAAGGAGGAGCCTGACTCTTCACTTTCATCCTTGCAGAGTACACTAGTCCTGGACTTGATGACATGTGAGAAAAATGCATCTCTTATTTATATAAGCAGCTACTCTTTAGAGTTTCTGCTACAAGAAGAGAAGGCTGTCCTAACTAGTCTACCATCTGTTCTATTGGTATAAAGGCTCCTGGCTCTCTGCTTTATCCCCATCCAAGTTCCTTCAGCCAGTGAGAACTGCTGCCACATCAGAAAAGTTTCTGGAGGTGTACCATCTTCCCTGCTCCCATCCATGGAAGTAGAGGCAGGAGACCCACCTTTTTCATTACTCACCTCCTTGTTAGGTCTGGCTCTATCCAAAAGAGAAAAAGTTAAATGGATGAAAGAGAAGTCAACCTAAACCTGCCCACACTGCCAGGAATCCTGAGTAGCAAATGATTAGAGACAACATCCAGGCTCTATAGGGAAGTGAAGGCTCAGGGCCTGATCACCAGCCACTTAGCTCCATTAGAAAAGAATGCTGAGTAAGTGAGATCACCCAGAGTGGACCATCATTCTTATATTAAGAGGCATTTCTACATGTTCTGGAGTAAAGTTGCCTGAGTTTGAGTCTCGGCTCTACCACTGACTGTGGCTTGGATAAGTTACTTAACTTTCCTGTGTCTTAATTTTCTCTTAAATAAAATGTTGGTGTTGTTGGTAAGCACCATCGAGTAGGTTCCGACTCATAGCAACCACGTATGGGGTTTCCAAGGAGCAGCTGGTGCACTTGAACTGCCGACCCTGTGGTTTACAGTACAGTGCTGATCCTACAGTGCCACAAAATAGGGATAATAAAAATACCTACTTTTGCAATACTGAAGAGGATGAAATGTGATAGTAAATATTTGATGCTTAGCATAGTTCCTGGTAAGGATTGAATAACATGACAGCTACTATGATTGATGCTGTTGTTATTATTATTACAGAAGAGCTAGGACTTTGAAGTCAAATCTGGACTCAAAATCTAGCTTCACTACCCGTCAATTTTTCGAACTTGGGCTGTTTCCTGTTCTCTGTGCACCATAATCTCCCTGCTCTCACTCATGAATATATAGGATATGCCTACATTGTGCAAGGTTCTGTACTTGACTCTTGGCATGAAACTAGTTGGGGAGAACAGTCACAAGTGTAAAATCACAAGCAACTGTAACAAGTTCTACAAAAGAAATCTATACAGGTCTCTGTAGATGGGTGACATGCCTTAAACAGAAAGGCCAGAGAAAGAGCCACTGAGAAAATACACTCGAGGGCAAGGCATGAACATTCCAGGTGAAACAGCATCATCAAAGGTTCTGGGACTGATGTCAATATACCTGGACTGTCATGCCTCAGAGTTATACTGCTTCTCCCAATGATTTCTCTCAAGTCTTAAAACTGGTTTAGAGGCCCTGATGTTTCCAAATAAGATGAGGCTTTCTGCTCCCGTAAAGATTTATAGACTCAGAAACCCTGTACAGGGTCGCTATGAGTCGGAACTGACTCCATGCATGGCACATAACAACAACAACAACAACGTTCAATATGCTGCTGATTTGCTACTCTGTTCCACGAATCCCTCAGACGGTGAAAAAGATTCTACATATTTGCTTAATTCCTTGATCACTGAAAGGCACAAAGTCTATAAAGATAAACTTCAGTTTGTTAAAAACCAAGTTGAATATTTAAGCCATATTCTAACTTCACAGGGGATGCAATGAGATCCACAAGACTGCAAACTATTTGTAGCAATCCTGTGCTAGAAACAAAATATATATTAAAAAAACAAAACAGCGCAATAAAATAAAAAAACAACAACAACCAGCTTAGAGGTTTTGGGGCCTTTGTGGTGACTACCACAACTAGATTGCTAACTTTGATTTTTCTTAAAACAGAGAGTTCAAGGCCTCTGCAACAGATTCCCAAACAAACAGAATGTTTCCATGAACTTAAGAGGACTGTAACCAGTCTTGAAGTCTTTCATGTTTTGTTTATGAAAGAAATGGAAATGCCTTAGGATTTCTTACTCAACCATATGGAAGTCAGCAGAGACCTAGTGGATATTACAGTTCCCAATTTGTTCCTGTAGGCAGTGCCTATCCACCTTGCTGAGAGCAGTTGCAGTGACTACCAGACTGGTTGAGGCCACTGCTGGCACTGTTATAGGAAATTATTTACATGTGCTTGTCCCACTTTTGGTAGACTCCTTATTAAAATTTGCTCTTACTCATACGCTCTTACCTCTGACTGATGAGGGAACTCCTGACCGCTCTTGCATAGATTTGACTGAACAATTGTTTGTTCCTAGGGCTGATTGTAAAGATGTTCCTTTGAAATATTCAGATCTGGTTTTATTTACTGATGGGTCTTATTTAAAGACATCCTGGTATGGTGTTGTAGGATAAGCACTGGACCACAAAGTTGATGGAGTCCTGGTGTGGCACTGTGGGTTAACGCACCAGACTGCAAAGCCGTTTGAACTGCAAGGTCAGCAGTTCAAGCTCACCAGCTGCTCCTTGGAAACCCTATATAGGGTCACAATGGGTCGGAATCAACTCAATGACACTTAACAACAACAGGTTGATGGTTCAAAGTCACCTGCCACTCCTTGGAAGCCCTATAAAGGGTTGCTATGAGTCGGGACTAACTCGGCAGAACTCAACAACAATAGTTCTTACCACACTAGAACTAAAAGTATTGCTACTAGGGTTCCAGTTCATCATGCAGGCATTTATTCCAAATAAAATTATTTGGTATGTGTTTGTATTCAGTGGATGACTGCAGACAAGGTGTCTCAGTAATATACTTGTCAGCAGTTCAAACCTACCAGCTGCTCCTTGGAAACACTATGAGTTGGAACTGACTCAACAGCAGTTAACAACAACAACAGCTTCATTAGGGTGTCTTTGAAAAAAAGATCCAATTAAAACAGTGGCTTCTGAGGGAATCTGCTGGGCCAATGAAATTTCAGGTACACAGATCAGCTCAGAAGATTATGGCAACTGTTTTTTGGGATTCTAAAAGGATAATCTTGATAGATTTTCTTGAATGGCAGGATGACCATGGGAGCGTAGTATGAAGAAGCTTTAAGAATACCGAAAACTGCATTGGTGAGACAAAGACCAGGAAAGTTGCAGTCAAGAATTGTTTTCTATCATAACAATATAACTTCTCATTATGTGTGTGTGTGGGGGGGGGGGCGGCGGGGAGCAAGGACTTTCTTATGAGGATTTTGTTGGAAAACCTTATTCCATCCACCCCACAGATCTAATCTCATCCCTTCAGACTTCGTTTTGTTTCCCAAACTCAAAGAACATTTATGAAGGAACACAATCTATGTCTTTCAAGGATGCCAAAGTGTCCTTCTGACATGGTGTAAATCCAAGAGTATAGAATTCTTTGGGGAAAGGTTAGAGAGAATGAAACACTACCTTCAGAAGTGTATAGACCTAGATGGAGGATCCACTGGGAGACAACAGCTTCACATTTTGATATTTTTGTTCAATAAAGATTTCTATGATTTTGTAGCATTCCTTTTTTTTTTTTTTTAATCTTTCATTGTGAATTATTGTGAGTGAAGGCGTACACAGCAAATCATCAGTTTTACATTCAATAAATCATATACTTTGCTTTGTTATCCCCTTTGATTGTAATACCCTCCACGGTCCAATGGTTAATAGTATTTACCTCTATTTACTTTAACTGCTACACCCCTCCCATTGCCTCCTGCTACTTTGATCTTCATTCTACTAAGCTCCCTCTTGTATATTACTTGCCCTGTCACTCATGCTAACATGTGTTTACTATCTAACTGAGCTGCTAAAAGTAAGGTCGGTCATTCAAATCTACCAGTTACTCCACAGGAGAAAGAGGAGGCTTTCTGCTCCCATAAAGATTTATAGCCTTTGAAACCCTATACAAGGTTACTATGAGTCAGAACACACAACCACCACCACCCTTTATTGTTGTTGTTAAGTGCTGTGGAGTTGATTCCAACCCATAGAGACCTTGTATAGGGTTTCCTAGGAGCAGCTGGTGAGCCTGAACGGCTGACCTTGCAGTTCAAACGACTTTGCAGTCTGGCACATTAGCCCACAGTGCAACCCATGAATAATTTTCCCTGGCCCTTCTCCTGGAATTGTCATCAATTTCTTTTTTAGTATCAAGAAAACCTTTTCTTAACTTTTTACATTTGTCTTATACAGTATTTGTCCTTTGGGGATTGATTGATTTTACTCAAAATAATGTCTTCCAGGTTGTGAGGGGTTTCGCAGATTCATCATTATTCTTCAATATTGCAAAGTATATAGCAATACTTTTGGACTGGCCCTCATATGTTGTAACTATTTACACTAGTGTATTATAAATATCTCCACTTCTTGAAGCATGGTCAATATGTTAATATTTTCACAGATAACATGACTTTAGAATGTTATAGAAGCAGCATTGTAGAATAGGCACTGGATTGCTAACCACAAGGTCGGTAAGTCAAATCCACCAGCCAATACTTGGAAACCCTATTCAGGGTCGCTATCAGTTGGTGCTGACTCAATGGCACTTAACAACAATAACAATAAATGGTTTTAACATAGAAAATGGCCCCCAAATATGTCAATTATTAGATGCTTTACTCTTACCAAAAGAAATTTCTGTCATAAAGAAAGAAGGACACGGAGGAGATTGTAATCATTGTAATGTAATGATGAGTGTAAAACTGATGTTCTCCCATGTAAACTATCACTCAATCCACCATAAAAACTTTTTAAAAAAGAAAGAAACAAGGGCATATTAAAGATAATTCTCCTTGGGTGAAAGAAAATGCTTTAGTAGATCCTGCTGTCAGAGGTACTGCAAAGGTTAACTCGTCAGCCTGCACCTATGTATGAGTACATGTAAACTGCTGACCCTGTAGTTAGCTGCCCAATGTATCACCCACTCTGCCACCAGGGCTCGTAGTTATGGATGGGACCAAATACAAAACTTACACTCTCAGAGTATGTTGAAAAGTACCTATGCTGTGCATAATTCATTATCTAAGCTACTACACAGTTGATAAAATGGTCCAAATTACAGAAAGACACTGGTGGGGGAATTTCTGCTGTATTGTCAAATCTATGCACAATGTCAAACACACCAAAGGCAAACTCCTGAAGGCATCACCTGGAGAACTTCCTTCACCTCTGGGTCTGATGTTGGAATGGCAGGTATATTTCATTCAACCTCCTTCTTCCATGGGATGTAAGTAGGTTTTAAGTAATTTGCATGCAATCTCATTGGGTTGAAGCTTATCCCACTCACCAAGCAACTGACACCTTGGCTGCTAAGAAGGTTCTAGAGAAAATCATAACATCATGGAGTACCCCCACTACACTCCACAGTGACAGAGGGACATAGTTAACTAAAGTGCAGGTTATTACAAAAACTTGCAAAATCTTTCTAATCACTCAATTTTTGCATGCTCCTTATTATCCTAAATCCTCTAGATTACTAGGACGTACCAATGTGTGGCACTGTAGGGTAAGCACTGAACTGCTAAGGTTGACAGTTCAAAACCATCAGCTGCTCCTCAGAAAACCCCATATGGGGTCGCTATGAGTCGAAATTGACTCGGTGGCACTTAACCATTAAGTCCTTTGCAGTTAAATTGATGTGGACTCGTAATGACTACAGGACAGTGTAGAACAGCTCCACAGGCTTTCCAAGGCTGTAAATCATCACATGGATGCAAACCGCCACATCTTTCTCCCACAGAGCAGCTGCTGAGTTTGAACTACTGACTTTTCAGTTAGCTGCTGAGCACTTAACCACTGTGCCATATTTATTAAACAACCGGTAGACAAATTAACCGAGAGTCCAGAGCTGTCATGGCCTAAGCACTTGCTTGGTGTTATAAAAACTTAGATCCTCTCCATTTGGAAAACACAAATTTTCTTCATGAAATAGTCACTGGAAGACCTATGTTCTTAAGTCACATTACTTACACTGATCCATACATTGTTAAGGCAGATAGCTTTAAGTACTGCAAAGTACTGCCTACTTTCAAGTCCATGTCTCATGGGTAGAACAATCTCTCATGGACTAACATTTTGAGACACTTGGCTTCTCAGACCACAGCCTTAACCTGGGAACTCAAGTCTACTGGAAGAGTTTCAGCTCCAAAATCTTTAAGGCCATTAGAAGAAACTACTTCTAGTGTGGCTTTCCAACCAGTGTGCAGCCAAACTCCATGGCATTGCCATGTAAATCAACTTAAACATGCACTTCTGATCATCAGACAAATACACCAGCAGGTGACCTCAAACTTTCACTATGCTGAAGTCACCCAGAAGCTGATGACCATGGAAGATGAGTTAGTTCCAAGATCATGAAACAAGACCTCAGCATGCTGCTATAGTTTATGGATGTTGCCTCGTAGTTGTAACTATTCTTTTTTTTTTCTCTTTAAGTTTGTATTGTGGGTTGAGTGAAACTTTACAGGGTAGATCATCAGTTTTACATTCAACAAATCATACAACATGTTTCATCACAATGATTACATTCCCCTCCATGCACCATCAGTTAACAGTATTTCTCTCTATTCACTTTAGCTCTTTTTTGAAAAACAAAACAAAACACTCAGGCATATATAATAATTTATACCACCAAAGGGCACAGTCTGCAAGTTGGCCTCATGGCCACCATCTCTTAGTCCCTCTCTTCCCATGTATCTAGAGTCCTCAGCTGCTCCCTCTCTCCATGTCCCCATCTCTGCCCCATTCTATGGTGTAGCTGCTTCTCTGGATAAGGTCCCACATTCTTGCTGGTGTTCTTCTTTCTTGATGGTCCTACAATCCTTTGTTTCTGGACTGTAAGATTAAGTGCTACCCCATTTATGTCACAAAACTTCTACCTTTTAGAATCATGATAGTTGCAATTAATCATGATAACAATTACTCGCTATGGAATCATAAGAATCTTATTCCCATCTCTTTTAACCAGACCTATCTAGACAAGATGAAAACTATTCAGTGGGGACTCTTTCTTCCCACACACACTCTTAAACTCCCTCTTGAAACCCTGTAAGCCAGTCACTTCATGCCTTTATTGCCCCCTCATTTTAGGTAGCCAATGTCTAAGTTGCCCATCCCTAACTACCCTGTGTACAGAGGGGATAGCACTGATACTTGATGTGAAGACTCCCTCCCTCTCTGTTGGTATTTAGAGTTACTACGTCCATGAGTATAGGTCAAATTCATCAAATTGTAGCAATTTACCCTTGTTTCCTTTATCAAAAATAGTTTTATTTTAATCTTCCTCTAGTTGAGTTCTGATTATCAAGCCATCAAGATTAGGTCAAACGGGTACTATCTGCAAATTTGGGTGTTCTTGTAGCTATTCTTATACTATGAAACTTACTATATACCTGTGGTCTTATTTCCTGATAGTTTTACTCACTATGAAAGTCCATTTGAGCTTTATTTTTCTATTCCTAAACAATTTCTTCTAACAGTTTGGGAGAAATGCATTTGTTAAATTAGCACAATTAGTAGCTAGTACAGGCAATTTGACTGAATGTTGGCTCGGTCATCCCCCTGCACAATCTGGGCATGAAAAATCACATCTATTAGCATCTTGTAGATTAAATTACAGTCTTGTACCCAATGCTATTGTTAACTTCAATACTACCATTACCTTCACTTAAAAAGCTTTATTCTGTTGAGAATATACACAGCAAAACACACATCAATTCAATTGCTTCCACATCTACAATTCAATTGGCACTGATTATATTCTTGAGTTGCACAATTCTCAGCCTCCTTTTCTGAGATGTTTCTCCCACATTAACCCATTCACTGACCTCTATGGTTCCTAATGAATCTTTCAAACTGCTGGTATTAATTCAATCCCATATAGACAGTTCTTACAAGAACATAATGCTCAAGGCAGATTAAAAAAAATTTTTTTTATACTAGTTTAGCTATTTTTTTGTTTGTTTGTTTGTTTTAGAACACTTTAAGGAATACTTCTGATTTAAGTTTTAAAGATTTCAAACCATGGCAATGAAACGATATATGATAGGATGAATGTAAAACTAATGTTCTCCCATGTAAACTATCACTTAATTCACAATAAAACATTAAAAAAATATTATTTCAAGGCAATAGTTTCAGGGGTCAACATTACCTTTAAATGAGTCAGACATGTTAGATTGTGGTTTCCTCTGAATTGTTAACCCAACCTCAGTTAACATGCTTTAATTCAACTCAAATTGTAGAAAGAATATAGGTGAAAGAAACTTTTATCATAATTGCCAAAATAACTTTCCAGACAACATGTAGATTTCTCCTAGATATTTTATGAATTTATCGGTACAGGCAATGAAACTACCAGATTACACAAAGAGAAATCAAATAGACTTAACAATCTGTCCCACCTCTGTATGAGACTTTGGAACTTATTAAGGATAACACAGGAGTCCCAGTGTAGCACTGTAGGATAAGCACTGCACTGAATGGTAGGTTTGAATAAAAAGGTCGGCAGGTCAAACTCACTAGCTGATCCTTGGAAACCCTATACAGGGTCGCCATGAGTCGGAACTGACTTGACAGAGGACATTTAACAACAAGGATAAGGCCATTGTCCATTTGAAACAATGAAAACTGACTTGAACAAAATCAATTTCATTCCCTTTCCATACTAGGAAATTATACCAGAAGGTAACATAATCTGTGCTCCCTCTGGGTGTTTTTGTGTGAAGGATCAAATTATCCCCCAATAAAGGCACTAAACTCAAGTGATGAACTTCAGGCCTGGCCATTACCTGACTTAAACAGCTGGAACATGATGGGTCAATGAGCCATAGGGCCTTTAGGATTTCCTCTAGCTGTTCACTCCTATAATGAACTAGTTCAGTGGACTGGTGCTGCGCAGTGGGTTATTCAATATGTCTCTTCTGGTCACAGTCTTTATAACTCCCACCAAATGACATTTTCCCCTGATGGGTCTGGTTGAGAGAAGGTGGGAGAGTATGTTGATAGAATTATATGCTGATAGCATTATCTGATACAGTTGTAAGCGGTTGTTCACAGGGCTAATTGTGATTTGTACAAATTTGAAACTCGTGACTTGGGTATAAAATGAGCCATCTCAGAAGCAGTAAGGGGGATCTCACTGCCGTCAGTGAAGAGGAGCCAGGTGTGGAGTGTATCTTTTGGATCCTGAGATCTCTGCACATTGAACCTTCTCAGCCCAGGGACAGTGCTGAGACAACCGAGGACTGTCAGAGGAGCAGCATCAATAGATTCAAAACCCAGAACACCAGACAGAGCAGTGGGCTTCCCAGCCCACGCGCAAAGTAAAACTGAAAGCCTTGGAGCAGGAGTCTCCCTTGTGGAGTGGGGTGACTCAAGCACTTACTTGGGGATCCAAGTCTGCTGACCCATGAAGCTAGAGCTGAGTGCCTTCAGGCTGAGGCTTATAGTAGAGTGGAGTGTCCTTTGGGCATTTATAAGCAATGCTAAAAATGCTTTATAACACTGCCTGAGCAGGACAGAGGCCAGGCCAAGACTGAGGGCCACAGAGAAGCCTGCCTACAGCCAGGGGTGAGAAAAGGCCAGTCTGACCAAAGAGCTATATCCTGAATATTTCTGGTCCTGACTTGTAACATACCAACTTCCTAATAAACCCCAGAATCATGAGTATGGTCTGTGAGTTCTGTGTGGCCATTGCAATGAAGTTTTGAACCCAGCTGAGAAACAAAGCCTTGGAAGGGGCAGTTGGTGTCAGATTTGGTAAAGAAGGTAGAAGGCTGGAGGCATGTCATATCTCAGCCCTATAGGAACAGTCTTTGAGCTGACATTGATGCTGATTCTCCTTCCCTCTGGAGCAGTATGAGGAGGTCAGATGTCTCAAACCATTTTTTCAACTAGTGATTTAAAGCTTCTCATTTGGAATGAGAGAGACTTTATGTCACAACATAATCCAATAGCGAAAAACATGGGATAGGAAATAGTTATTTATTTCTCTAAGCACTTCTACACAACTACGATATGATATTTCCCATCTATTTGCAATGTATCTGCTACAGTGGCTCTAAATGTTGATGATATTGCAGATGGAATGTCAGCTCCACAAGATGTGTTCAATTACAGGATAAGACTTGATTTCCTTCTAGCTCAATAAGGAAGAGTTTGTGCCACTGTGAATACTTCCTGCTACATCTGCATAGATATGCCACAGAAGAAGCAGAACTAGATATTAGAAAAAATCAGAAACCCATTTGGCTACATTCACCTCTTATGCCTTACTCTCCCTTTTACGTAGCTTGAGTTTATAACAAATGATATTTTGGTTCTTGGTTACATTCTATCCTACAAGTCGGGTTAATAATTTTGATTATATAGTATTGTTGTAGATTTTATTAAGTGTTGCATGAAATGCCTACCTAATGCTTGCAACCCACTATAGTCCCTCACGTGATGCAGAGAGTTATGTATCTTGAAAAAACTAAGTTTTTGGAGGAGACGAACCTCACACCTTAAGTTAGCCTTTTTGGATATCTACTTGTTCCTTCAAATGTGGTCTTGCTCTGCACATACCCTGCCTGGAAGATCACAGAAGCAGAGGGTTTGAGCTATGGAATGGTGAGAAAATTGAGCAAAGATCTGACTTATAGAAAGATCATTCCAAGGAGAGGTGCATGGCAAAGAAAACACCTTTACAATGGTGATCAAGAATTCAAGAATCTCTACACAGATTCATGATCAAAAGGGAGAAATGTGAAAGAGCACTCCAAAACTGAGGTGCTTGTCAAAACTAAAATGGTGGACAAGGGCTTAGACTCCATTTTGTCCTAGGCTCCTATTTCTGCTTTTTAGAGCATGTGACCCATGACCACACACTTGACCAAGATAACTTGTTCTGCAACATTCTGAGGTGACTCACCTAGAATGCTGCAAGGATCAGAAGGAAGCAGCTCCAGAATGCAAGAAAATGCAGCTTATGTTAAGTACTCCAGCCAATAGAAATTCTGATAAATGAGTCTTAGAAGAGCATGTGCCAACCAATCAAATAGACCATTTTACAGTCGGACTGGACTGTGAACCACAAGGTCAGCAGTTCAAACCCACCAGCTGCTCCTTGGAAACCCTACAGTGTCACTATGGGTTGGAACCGACTCGAAGGCACTTAACATCCACAACCCTAACTAACTGTCGTTGGTAAGGTTGTGGTTATCAGTGCTGTCGAGTCAGTTCCGACCCATAGTGACCCAGTATAGGGTTTCTGAGGAGTGGCTGATGATCTTAAACTGCCAACCTTGAGGTTCAAATCGACTTTGCAGTCCAGCGCCACACCAGGATTAGGGTTAAAATTAGCAAATGTCCGTGTGTGGTCTTCTGTGTATTTATCATTGTGGGTTATTTTTTCCCTGTGTGGACTTTTTTCCTAGGACCAGTAAACACTGATGAATTAAGAAGCTAGTGCAAAAGAAAGTCCAAGTCAGAATGTTTGGTAACTTGAGCTTGAATTTTTGCAAGTAGGGAAAAACAGCCCATGTTTCAAACTAGGAAGTTAAGTCAACGGTAATGAGTTTTGAGGTCACCCTGAGAATCTTCCTCTACAAAAAGCACAAATGCAGCATATATCTGATACTCTGTATTCAAGCTCAGGAAATTCTTAGAATAAGTCAAGTCAGGGTCATGGACTATAACTCATAGGTTAACTACCTGCTTAAGACAAAAAAGCTTGAAAAACTCGTAACAACTCTTGAATGTACCATGACCTCTTTGTTAGGTACCTCTGACATGAAGACTACACTCTGCTTGTGCGACCTTCCTTCTCTGTTTTCTTATCTCCTTACTTCCACAACAAATGTCCTACTTCTATTCCCCCCCCCCCCCCCCACCCCTGACACAGGAGCTGCCTGATGAGTAAAAAACAGTCTTGTGGCTACCCATTTGCTACCCATGCTAGAGAATAAGATCCCCTAGGAACTGGATTGAACCTCAGCATAGTGATCCTGCTTGGTCACCTTAGAGCAGGTGGTGGGCCGGCAACGTCGGGCGCATGGGGTCCCCAGCTGATCTCCTCCCTCCCTGCCTTCCTCGGATGGCGGCTGTTTATGCTGGACGTGTGGCCAGAGATGGGTAAGGATCACGTGGAACCTCGGCTACTTGGGACAGAGACATTGCCATGCTGCAATGAGTCTCAATGACTGGTAAGACTGAGGAATTCGCACTGACCACCTAAGACAGGCAGCGTCCCTTAAACAATCAATAAAAAAGGAGGACTCAGATGCAGACAGCACAGACCCGGTCAGGAGGCCAAGCCCCTGTGGGCCCAAGCGTTGTTGACCGTCCAAACCATAGGCTCTGAGGATCAGACTCTAGCTACCTAGTAGACATAACAAACTGTCCCTCATCTGATTATTCAGTAATGCTTGTTAGTAATCTCATACGTGAGCCCTGGATATCCACAGACAAATGTAAAAACCTCCCCTAAAAGCCGAGACTGTAAATTCCAATAAGCCAAGTCCCGCCCCATCCAAAAAAAAAAAAAAAAAAAAAAGCTAAAGAGGATAGAGAGAAACACTGTAAACTGATGATATATAGCGGGGATAATAATCAATGTAATGAAACAAGCTATATGAATGGTTGAATGTGAAGCTGATGATGTGCCCTGTAAACTTTCACTCAATGCAAAATAAAAACATTTAATTAAAAAAAAAAACAAACAGTCTTACTTCCATTCACCCATCAGATCCTTATATATATATATAAAAAAACTACATCTCTTTTTCATTCATGGAGCTGTTTCTAGGAGACAAAAGATGGAAACACGAGTAAGGAAAGGTCTTACCAGGCCTTACTGGTACCTGGAATCCACAATGTTCTTGGTATTCCTGGGTGCAGGTGAGAGATATAAAAAGAATGAATTTCCCTGACAAGAAAGCAAAGATTAGATTTGTAGGCTGAAACACATCGAACCCAATACATTGCCACTGTCAACTTAAGAGAGACATCGACAAGGTTTTGTAAGACTTGATTCTGACTTCCAGTAATCCCGCATGTCCAGAGTAAAACTGCTCCACAGGGTTTTCAAGGCTGAGACCTTCTGGAAGCAGATCACCCACCAGGCTTGTCTTCGGAAGCACCTCTGGTTGAGCTCAAAACATCAACCTTCTGTCTAGTAGTTGAGCACTTACTGTTTGTGCCACTCAAGAGTTCCTGTAACCTTGCATTAGTTCTACTGCTATTAGTTTGAGAACTTTAATTGGTCTACAATAAAACAAGTTCAGAAATTGAAAATAGTTTAAAGCTTTTATAGGAAATTGTCAGCAATTTTATGTCAGTTGAACTGAATAATAAAAAATTTGCATGTTAGATACCTTTTTAAGAAAAGTTTTGGTTTTTCTAATACTTTATTATATTTTACAAAAGCATTAGCCCATGAGGATTGGAAAGTAAAATGGCTAGTCCTTTGACACACTGCTTTAGCTGGCTGAAAGTTTCTGATTCTTGCTTCACGACATGTGTGATAAAATAGAAATTTTATTCATGAATGCCTCTAGTGGGCTGGAAATGGCCCTGGAGAATGAGAGGCCATTGAAACCTGAGCTTCAGGTCTGAATTTCTGCTATAGAGATGCATGGTACGCACTCCCCCTCGAGAATTAAAGATATCTATCTCCTTGTCTCCACTGCTGCCAGCTGGCAGCACTCAGTCCTTGTCCCTCTTTGGGAATTGCCACATTGTCCAGGGCATGTCCTCTTCCCAGGCAGCCCATATTCCATGATTGAGCAACACAGGTATAATGAAAGCTACCACAATCCACAACTTTGAAGACCATCCCAGCTTTATGACGTCCTCGGCAGTCCACTGAGACCACTGTTAAGATTGCATCAGAGACCAATTCCTCCCACTGTCCAATCTTGTTTTCTTTTCTTCTCTTCCAAAAGTGTTCACCTCAAGAGTGACTATCCCTTAATAAGATTCATACAGAATCTGCTTCTGAGGGAATGAAATTTCCATGTTATTTAAGAATAATATGACCTCAAGGGTCATAATGGGAACTAATGAAATCATACTTTAAATGCCATCTACTGAGTATCTACCATGTGCCAAACCTAGTACTAGATGTACTACATGCACAGTCTTTACATCAATGTTGCAAGAGTGGTATTTTTATGCTTTTTATTTATGTGAGGAAACTGAGGCTCAAAGAAGTTATTAACTATTACTTAGCTCATGACTGCCAACTGGGATGTGATGATACCCAAATAGGTCAATCTGACTTCAGAGCCTATATTCTTGCCATTCTGTATCCTGTGACTCTACAAAGGGGACTATTACTGATGATGACAAAGGCAAGGCTACATGACACTGAACTGCAAGTAAAAATACATAGTGAAGGGATGAAGTAAGTGTTGAGGGAACTTTTGATTTGTACTTCTTCTTCTTCTTTTTTTTTTTTAACAAATATAAATAGAAACTGTAGCATATGGCTCCTAAGAACCAAGATGCTAAATTTTACACTACACTTAACACTAATTAGATCTCTAGATTAGAGTATGGTGTTCAGTTTCAGGCTCTATAATATTTGAGGGCATTATAACAATTTGAGAATGACTGCACAACTCAGCATAGTGGTTACGAATTGGGCTGCTAATCTCACAGTCAGTAGTTCAAAACTACCAGCTATTCCACGGGAGAAAGATGAGGCTTTCTGCTCCCGTAAAGATTTACAGCCTCGGAAACGCTGTACAAGGTCGTTCTGAGTCGGAACTGACTCCATGGCACATAACAACAACAACAACAAAGAAATCATATCTGGAGTCCTGGTGTGCTGCTGTAAGATGAGCACTGGTCAGTTTGAACCATAAGGTTGGCAGTTCAAACTTACCAGCTGCTCCTCGGAAACCTTATGCAGGGTCGCTCTGAGTTGGAACTGACCCGATGGCTCTTAACAACAACAACCAAGAATTCATGGAAAGTTCCCCCAAAAAACTATCGCCATGAGATGACTTCTAAACCTTCAACAAAAAAATTATCGGAATTCCTCTTAAATCTAAACAACAGTTTAACTAGTAAAAAATAAAGGCATTATGCTCTTATAAGAACTATCTGTTGCTGGTGTTGTTGTGTGCCATCAAGTCAGTACCAGCTCATAGTGACCCTATGCACAACAGAACAAAACACTGCCTGGTCCTGGGCCAACCTCACTACTGTTGCTACACCTGAGCCCTATCTACATGGGATCAAATTGACAATACAACTCGAAGATTAGATAGGAATCTGAGGGCAAAGCGAGTGCATGTTAAGGTGGGAGGAATGACACAGAAAAGTGGGCTGAGAATGAATGCACAACTCAACAATGTATTATATACATGTAGATATTCGAGTTAGCGTGTGTTTTGTTGTGTGTACTCTCAGCAAAAACAAAACAAGTACAATTTTTAAAAAATCAAAAACGGTGAAAGAAATGCTAAACTGTGAGCAAGGATCACCCGAGGAGGTAATACTTAACTTGGATCTTTGAAAAACGGGAAGGCTTTGGCATATGTGGAGAGATATTCCAGTGTCAGCAACAGAACAAAAGGCAGTAAGAGGAAAATGCAGCTATTCACCTAGATAATCAGTTCTTCAGTCACTCCTATGGACTGGGTACTTGGCCCTGAGTTTTGAGTCAAATTGGACCTCATTCTTGCCCTGAGGAATTAGATTCTAGCTAGGCACAGTAAATTAATCCACAAAGACACTGCAGTGTAGTAAACGCCATGGTACTGGTAACCACAAAGTTCCATTGTATCATAGTTACAGGTGGAGGAGAAAGACGTAGGGACAAATAAGAATTAGCCGTATTGGGGAAGGGAAGTGGAAAGGGTGAGAAAGGGTTCCCAGTTAGAGGAAACTGTATATAAAGGATGAGTGAATACACACACCATATGATGAGGTGAGAACACTCCTTAGCTTCCACCTGCTTTCCACAGCATATAGATACTTCTTCAGCCAGCAAGAGAGAAAACCAGGTATCTGGGCACTTGCCTAAAGACTCAACCAACTCTTATCAAGCACGCAACTGAAAGGAGTTATATATAGCATTGTTTAAGTCACACGCACAGTGAAGGATTCTGTGGGTACAAAACTGAACGATACAAGAAGCACCAAACGAAGATGAAAGGCATAAACAAAGTTGGTGGTAATGGTGGTTATGTGCCGTGGAGTTGGTTCCGATTCATAGCGACCCTGTACAGGGTTTCCGAGGCTGTAAATCTTTACGGGAGCAGAAAGCCTCATCTTTCTCCCGCAGAACAGCTGGTAGTTTTGAACTGCTGACCTTAAGGTTCACAGCCTGATTTGTAACCACTGCGCTACCAAAGCTCCTTATAAACAAAGTTACTGTACCCAAAAGAACTGGTCAACATTCAACTATGTCAGGGTGGAACTGAAGGAAGAAGCCCAGGCTGTGCTGAAGACACCGGTGACAAACAGGCTCCAGGAATTGATGCAATAACCACTGGAGGTGTTTCAAAAGATGGATGAAATGCCAAGAAATCTAGAAGACAGTGACCTGACCAATCAACTAGAAGAGATCCATATTCATTCCTATTCCAAAGAAAAGTGATCCAACAAAATACAGAAATTACTGAACATTATTAATATCGCACAAAAATAAAGTTATGTTGAAGATAAATCGAAAACAGTTGCAACAGTATATCAACAGGGAACTTCCAGAAATTCAAACTGGATTCAGAAGAGGAGGTGGAATGAAGAATATCACTGCTGATATCAGGTGTATCTTGGCTGAAAGTAGAGAACTCTATGAAAGATGTTTACGTTCATTTTATTGACTAAGCAAAGGCAACTGACTGTATGTTGTTGTTGTTATGTGCCATGGAGTCAGTTCCGACTCATAGTGACCCTGTACAGGGTTTCCGAGGCTGTAAATCTTTACAGGAGCAAAAAGCCTCATCTTTCTCCTGCAGAACCGCTGGTAGTTTCGAACTGCTGACCTTGTGGTTCGCAGTCCAATTCGTAACCACCACACTAAGACCATAACAAATTATGGACAACACTAAGAAGCTTATATAGGAATTCCAGAATACTTAACTTAATTGTGCTCATCCAGCCTGTACATAGATTAAGGGGATAATGCACAGTCTAAAATCCGGAAAGATGCGTGTCAGCACTGACTCGACAGCACAGTTCTTGTTGTGTGCTGTTGAATCGATTCTGACTCATAGTGACTCTGTATAGAGTTTCCAAGGTGCAGCTGGTGAATCTGAACCAGCAATTTTGAGGTTAGCAGTCCAGTGCTTACCCTACAATGCCACATTAGTATTCACCATAGTTACTGAGTGAATAATCTGAGAAGTTGAACTGTATAATCAAGAATACATCAGGATTGGAAGAAGACTCATTAACCACCTGTCATATGCAGATGGTATAACTTTGTTGCTGAAAGGGAAAAGGACTTGAGGCATTTACTGATGAAGATTATAGATTAAGGTCTTCAGTATGGATTACACCTCAACATAAAGAAAACAGAAATCCTCACAAGTGGACGAACAAGCAACATCATCACAAATGGAGAAAGTATTGACGTTGTCAAGCATTTCATTGTACTTGGATCAACCCTTGAAAGCAGCACTCAATAAATCAAACAACAAATTGGACAAATTTGCTGCAAAAGGCCTCTTTAAAGAGAAAAAAGGCAAACGTCACCTTGAGGATTAAGGTGTTCCTGACCCAAGCTATGGTATTTTCATCTCATATGCATGTATGTGAAGTCTGGATAATGAATGAGGAAGACCAAAGGAGAATTGAGACATCTGAATTACGGTGTTGGTGAAAAATATTTGAACGAACAAATCTGTCTTCAAAGAAATATAGCCAGCATGCATCAGAAGAATGGCAAAACTTTGTCTTACATTCGCATTTAGGCTATGTCATCAGGAGGGGCCAGTCCCTCACCTCTAAATAGTCAAAATCTTACTGGTTGATTATTAAGTCTAAACAAAGAAACTTAAGACTATCTTTGTTTTGCCCATCACAAATCTCGCTTCATGGCATTTCACTATAATGTTGTGGCTTTGTGTAGGTCATGCCAAGAAGACTGTATGTGAAATGCATGTTGCATACGCTTGCTGAGGGCACTGTCCACTACTTCAATTCAGTGTACTCTATATAAGTGCCTGAACTAACTCTTTTAAAGTCAGAGCTAGGGAAAAGCTTTACTTCCTTATATAGTGTATCTTACTTTTTGATAACGAGGCTTCAAAATGTTTGTGGAAAAATTCCATTATCTGTGAATTCCATTTTTTCATGAACTTTCTGAAGCCCTTTTGAATACTCTAACTTAATCATGTCTCGTCTCAGACGCTAACTTCAATTATAGTAATTTTATTTAGCATTATAGTTGAAAAAGGTGAATTATCTTTTTTTCTAGCCTAGATGTTCCTTTTCTTTTTTAAAACTGTCTGTGGTTTTATATTTTAAGGCCCTATGCTGGAGATGAAAGTCCATGTCGTACCTGCCTTGCCACAAAACCATGCGAAGAAAATTGCCAGAACTGAATGCACCAGTGGGCAACTATGGGTCACATAATCATGCTACGAGAGTTTTGGGCAGGCAGCTGTCTTGAGGCCAGCCAAGGCCTGTGTGAGACAGCTCTGCCTACTGGTGGCACTTTGCTGGATGCCCGAGTGGAAAACAGTATGATTCTGTCATCTGAAAGCTGAGTGTAACAAGTAGAGAGAAATTATCACACAGAGAGGTCAAGTCATGAGTATGGCCAAGCTAGCTGTTAGCTTGGAGAACAGAAGCCAGCTGCTGAGGGGACAGTATACAGCTTGGTCATAGTGGTGAACACTCCATCTGCTAATTCGCCCCTTTTCTTCTCTGTGTTTATGGACAGTACATTCCTTTAGCAGAGGCCAGTTGGAGGTGTTTTCTTGATAATAAAAAGGCTACTCTGGACACTCCTCTGTATAAAGGGGAGGGGACCTGCATGCACCCATGACAATTCATATTGGAGAAGAGCAAAAAGTGTTAGACAAGGATACATAAATATCAAGTAGAAGGCCTGAGGAGAGGCAGAGCTTTTTGAAAAGTGTTACAGTTTTACAAATACCACATTCTAGAATCTTCAACTAAGTTGTAGCTCAGTCACAATACATGAAAAGTCCTTTTTCAAATCCCAAAATATCATCCTTTAGGTTTTGTCAGCACGTCTTAATTTTCCTGGGACGCAAATTAGAAGTGGATGGAAGGGGAGCGGGGTGGATAAGACACAAAATCATTTTAAGCTCAATATTTAAAAAAAAAAAAAAAAAAAGTGATTCTTCCACACAATAACAACAAACCAACATATAACATTACCATAGCAACATCTAATCAGCTGACATTTTTCTTCACCTCATCATCTTAGAAGTAGTTTTGCTTCTTACATCCCCACTTAGTGGTCTTCCATGCTTGCTATGTTTTATTGATGGGGCTGAAGGGACATTCCACACATTCAAGCTGTTACTCTCTACTATCAGATAACGTGATAACCTGGGTTTAGGTTTCAAGAGCAGATACTTACGGGTGCTAATTGGAAATAATTGCATGTTTGAAAGATGAGAACAAAAGGCTACTGTTTTCCTCTGTTAGTACTAGTGATGTTCTTCATTCTGAGGAGTTACGAGATCCTGATTCCTCATTTTTTTCTTTCGCTCTATAATCATCATTTGAAAGACTAAAGGATGAATATCAGTGATGATCGTGCCAACATGGAAACATACTTCAAGTCATCATTCTCCAAGCCCTGCAGTCACACACCTACACACTTTGGGGCCCTGTTCAAACTCTACAGATCAGGCAAGCAGAGCTGTAAATATTTCCATGCGCAAAGCTCACTTTTTCCAAAGGCAGGCATGGCTTAGCATGTCGTTGTCTTACTTTAGAACTTTTAGGAGCACTTCTGTCCTGAGGATATAAAGATGGTAAAGCAAAGGTATGTGGCTATATCACAAGCATTGCATTGAAACTAGCGGCAAGATGTGTGCGTCCACAGGATGGATAACCGGTCGTGATAAATACAGCCAGAATACTCCTCAGAAGCAAGAATGGGGAGATGCTGTCTCACATATTTGGGACATGTTATCAGGAGGGGCCAATCCCTGGAAAAGGACATCATACTTCTTAGTGGGCCGGCAAAAATGAGGATGCCCTTCAACACGATGGACTGACAAGAGTGGCTGCCACAGAGGGTTCCAACACAGCAATGATTGTGCGGATGGTGTAGGACTGGGGAGTGTTTGGTTGTGTTGTATAGAGCGTGGCTATGGGTTGGAACCAACTTGATGGCAGCTAACAACAGCAAGTGACAATTACAAAGACGCAGAGAGTAAGGCAAGGGTGTAGTGGTGATTAGAAGACACAGGCTATTCATCCGCTCCTAGAATCTGGGTAGTAAGTACCTCTGGCAGCACAACTGTGCTATACAGAAGGTGCAGTGGAAGGCACGGCTCTGACAGCTAAAGACGGCCAGGTAATTTCTTCCAGAAGGTGTGTGTGTGCTTCTGTAATGTAAGTGCAATTTGAGATGGGGGCCACTGCACTCGCTTTGTTTCTTTATAACAAAGTAGTAATTGTTAACAGTTGAAAAATCCTCCCTTAGGACTTTGCCAGTTCAACAAAAGTCCCTATCAGTGTTCAGATGGTAGCTTCCTCAGCAGTCCGTTTCAGAGCGTTCCCTAGTTTTCTTCATTCTTATGAAAAAGAATCCCACCTTTGGGTGGATTCATACAAGTACCTTTCCCTAAACTGAGAACCAGGTTTTGTCCTCCCCCAATTCCAACCAGGTGGCTCAACTGTACTTAAGTTTTGTTTCCAAATGTAGAAACAGTTTCTAAATACAATGAGAGAGGCCTCAGGACAGGTAGGCATGAAATTTCAATGGCTGACAGCCAGCTCTTTTGCCATGCAGAAGATTCACATCCTTCTTGTGTGGCTGCAGCCAGCTTTAGGCAAAGCAAAACACACACTGTTAAACATCATCTATGCAATCCAGCCTGGAGTGAGGCATGAACTATGAGCAGCTGCTTAGAACTACATAAAGAACCAGGGCTCTAAACTGCTTCATTCTGGTTACAGCTACTGCTGAGACTTGGCATTTCCATCGCAGATATTCAGAATCAGAACCTAACTTGTAACAAGATCCCTAGGGGTTGCCTATGTATACGTAAGATCTACACGAATTACCCTGGGATCCTGATAAAATGTAGATTCTGATTCAGTATATCTGGGGGTGGAGACGAAAGAGCCCTGCTGATTCAGTAGTTAAAGCACTTGGCTGATACCCGAAAGGTCGGAGGAGTGAACCCAGCAGCCCCTCTGTGGGAGAAAACTATGGCAGCCTGCTTCTGTAAAGATCTGCAGCCTTCGAAATGCTCTGAGCCAGAGCTACATTCTTACAAGGCTGCCATGAACTGGAATCCACTGGATGTCCTGCTGTGGCGCTGTTGGATCAGCGCTAGACTGCTAACCACAGGGTAGGAGGTTCAAGCCTACCAGTCACTCCTTATAGATGCGATACCGGGCCACTATGACTCAGAACCGACTCTTTGGCATTTAACTCCAAGATGGCAGTAGGTGGGTGGAAAAGACAATTCTCAGAATGAACCAGTTCGAAGTTCTGCATCAAACTTAGAGCTGCTGAGAATTAGGTGACAGAAATCTAATGGATGCAGATATTTCCTGGTTCCTTATAAGATGATAAATATTCTTATGTGAGCCAGGCTAGCTTCCAGGGGAGCTTAGAAGCTCCTAAGGAGACTCACCTACTAGGCATGTGATAGGTCACTTCCTAAACTCCCTCCATTCTTTAGTAAGGCAACCAGTCTTCTCCTCATCTTACATAAAAGGCCATGGAAACACACTTCAGGTCCTCTAAACGAATCTGACTGCCTCCCTACACCCATCTAAGAAGAGACACGAGGCGGTCACAGTTGTTCATGACACTTGCTCATGGATCTGGCTGAAGGCACCACTGCCCAAGAAGTGACTCCCTCCACACTATTTACAAGAGAAAATTTGCATCTGGCCATGGGCTGTGGCCTGTGGTTCTGCCTCCTCACTTTGTAAACCACCTAATTCCCTGTTTCGGAAGCAGCAGCCCCGGCAACCTATCACATGCCTAGTATGTGGGTCTCCTTGGGAGCTTTTCAGCATTCTGCTGCAACCATGGGAGGCTGGACTTGTGAGGCTTTTGGACCCACCCTGCTTTGAGTCCACACACAACTGGCATGTCGCCTCATCACCTCAGCTAATTATAAATCACAGCATCACCTACCCCGATTCTCCAGACAAGCCCAGTAAGGCTGTGTTTGTAACAGAGGAGACTTACATGTTGAGAGATGGGCTCTTTTCGGAGGATCTTATTTTGCCATGTAAAGTTCAGTGTGGAGTCTAAGGGACACTGATGAAAGTGATATTACAACTGTGGCAGGTCCAAGTCTCACAGTCCTGGAAAGGGATGGACATTAGTACTTCTTGGCAGGACATCCGTTTGGTTTGGAGAGTGATGCCACATTCATTCTTCTGGCTGCCAGTCCTGAAGGAAATATTGACCTTCTCACTTTAGTTTGTTCTTTTTTTATTTTATTAGTAGTTCATCACTGAACAGGCTGCTCAGTATCAGAATTAAAGGACCATTGACTAAGCATTGCCAATAGAACTCTGGCTGTTTGCAGTTTCTCCAGCGCCTTCTGGTAGATGACCAAGTCATGAATTTGGTGTTCCCTTCTCTCTTCTTCCTTTCGGGAAAGAGCTTAGATGGGCTGGAGAAGGATATTTGAAATATTCTGATGCAGTGTAAATGAATCCTGTGGTGGGTAAATAACTTTCTTCTCTCCTTTGCTCTTCTGGGGTATTTGATGACTAATGCTTCACAAATTAGTTTAGAAATACTCCCCCAGAGGTAAGGGGAGTAGTAAGCTCATAGCAGGTGTGTTTTCGTTGCAGAGCAAGGAGGAAAGAAACCCTAAAAGACCTGAGGCTTCAGAGGCTGTTCTGTAAAGTTTTGAAGGCCACAGCTGGGTACAAAATGCTGGTGAAGCATGTATACAGCCTCCCAAGATCAAGGCGGAGTCCTGGTGTGGTGCTGTGGGTTAACGCGCCAGACTGCAAAGCTGTGTGAACTGTAAGGTTGGAGGTTCAAGTTCACCAGCTGCTCCTCAAATACCCTATACAGGGTCGCTATGGGTCGGAGCTGACTTGATGGCACTTCACAACAAGCAACAACAAAGATCAAGGCAGGCCATTTCGTCAACGTATCAGCTTTGGATGAGTGGTTGGATGGGGTTTTTATAGTGTGTTTTACTGATAATTATAGCATGTTTACTGATTTTTTGAAATTCACCAAAAAGCATAATTAATCCATCAGCCTCAAACCCACACAATTTTGTTGTTGTGGTTCCCACTACCCACCTGGTGTGTGGCGCTGTACGATAAGCACTGGACCACAAGGTCAGTGGTTCAAACTCACCAGTCACTCCTCAGAAACCCTATATAGGGTTGCTATGAGTAGAAACCAACTCAACAACTTAATCTAAAAGTCTTCTTCAACAAATAGCCTTTTTGGAGGTGATGGCAACTTGACTTATGAATATCTTTTCCAATATATTGTTAAACGTACCGGTGATAACTCAATTATGGTTCTAGTTTCTTTGATTTCCCTCAAAGTTCCCATATTTCTAAACAAGTCTTAACAGTAACAGGGAAATTTCTCACTGCTACAGTGCCACCTACTGGTAGGTCCTTCAAAAGGCCACTAGTTACAGCTCAACTTTGACCCACAGGGTTTAAGTCCCAACTCCAGCAGTATTTTGATCAGGTTTCTTGATAGTTATTGTGGCTCTTGCAATACCATAAAGTCGGCAAGTGATAAAGAAAACACAGGCTTTTATTCTTACTGTTACCTTAAATTGGCCCTGACTTCACCGACTTTGATTTTCTCTGTCCTAGAACTGTGGCAAGGGCTCCAGATTGTGTGGGTAAGGGTTTGGATCTGGCGAAAATAACTTGGGGAGCTTCCAAAGATCCTGAAAAATGGAAAAAAAAAAAAATCCCTACTTAACACTATTAATCTTGGCCAAAAGGACAAGAGGTAAAACTTACAACTAGGTTAGAGGGACCTACTTGCGCCCAGGCCCTCCACCTTTCCTCCAACCCACAACACCACATTCTCTCTTGTTTCCGGCCGCGTGAGAGTGGGAGAGTCACTCAAATTCTTATCCCTGTGGCTCTGGGGAAAGGAGGATGTTCTGTGAAGGGCCAGCATCTCACCAGCCTCTTCCCCTCCATCCACTGCACTCAAGCTCCACCCAGGAGCTCCGATATGTATATAACACATGGTGTGAAGAAGAAGAAGCAGGCTCTACTAGTGGGAAGCAGGTCATCCTGCCAGAGCTGCCAGGCAAATGATTTCATTGCACTACTACAGTGCTCTCCTCCGGGTTTCTTTCATAGGAATGTCTCACTGAGAGAAAGTGAGCAGGCAGAACCACAAGGAGCCCAGCAGGAGCGCCAATGCTCAAGTGTATTTACCAAGGGCCCCAGACAATGAGCATTTGATGAGACCACTGCTTCTCATTTCTTGAAAAGGAAATTCCTCCCTGGATTTCAAAAGGTGGAAAGGTTTTTTTTCCACCAGCAACAGATCAAAAAGAGCTTTAGAAAAGTGGGGAGGAGTTCCAGGACAACTGAAAGAGTTAAGTAGAGGGTAGGGTAGCTGGCTGTGGCTTCTGACCCCTACAACAATGGTTTACACAGCGAAGAAGAAAAAGAAGAAGCAGCAGAGAAACACCAGGTATCTTAATGCGTTGTTCCCTGCTATTTTAGTTCCCCGCCAGCAGTTCAGCATTCATACACCACGGTTATAAAGAAGGCAGGCCAATGGCACTGGATTGGAGCCAAAGGCCTCCACCCTAGTCTCCTTCTCAAATTTCCATATTTGCTGACTCTATGTCTTTCCTTCCATAGCAAACTCAGATTACGAGGGCGAGTCAAAAAGTATTACTATTAGGCATCCCGTTCATGCATGTCTCGAGTTTATTCCAAACCCAAAGTGTTTAAATTTATCTCTCCATCAGTGGATGGCTACAGACAAGTTCTCAGTAATACACTTGTCTTAGGCTTGTTGGGGTGCCTTAAAAAAAAAAAAAAAAAGTCCAATGAGAACAGTGGCTTCAGAGGGAATCTGTTGAGCCACTTAAAGTCAAGGCAGAGAGGTCTGCTCAGAAGGGGTAATCTTGAAATTTTCTCAATGGCCACAGGACAATCACGGGGGCTTGTTAGGAAGAGACTTTTAGAATATTGAAAACAGTATTGGTAAAAAAAAATTAAAAAAAAAAAGGCCAAGAAGTTTGTGTTGAAGAGTTTGTTTCTCTTTACATCAGAATACACCTATTCATTCTTCAAGGATAGCAAGTGCTGTCCTAGGAGGATTTTGTTGGGAAACCTCACCCCCTCCACCCTCAAAAGCCCCAACCTTGCCCTTTTCGACATTTTTGTTCCCCAAACTCAAGGAACATTGAACAGGAGCATTTGAGCAACAGTGAGTCTCTCAAAGATGCTCAAACTATAATTTGACATAGTATTCATCAAAGGACACAGAATTCTTCAGGGAAGGGTTAGAAGATGGAAACACTGTCTTCAGAAGCGTCTAGGTCTGGACGGGTGAGATGTTGAGAGACAGTAGCTTCACATTCCAGTATGTTTGTTTAATAAAGGTCTCTATGGTTTTACAACATTACTTTTTGACTTTAGCATTGTGGGATAAGCACTGGACTGCTAATGACAAGGCTGGCGGTTCATATCCACCAGCCATTCTTCAGAAACCCTCTATAAGATCTCCATGAGTCCAAATCAACTTGATGGCCCTTAACAACAACAATATATACCTGAGCTAAGGACATCAAAGACCATCATTCACGGAGCAGACTCACCACTCACTGGGACAGCCATGATCCCTTCACAATGCTCATAATAAAATGGTTGTCACCAGCCACCACCAGACAGCATGGACTCAGCTGTTTCTCAGCAATGCCATGGGCGAAACCACTCACATCTTACAAAGATTGTCAGAGAAATGAAGGCACACCCCTTTAAGGTCCTGATTTAGGAGAATGGTTAGGGGGGCAAGGGAGCAAACATTTGCTAATGCCATGTTTAACCAACAGAATTAACTGGCCCAGATGGACAAAATATCTTCCAATGTCTGTTTAGGAATTCTTATCTTAGCACAACTTCCTAAGACCCACGGAGAAGGACAAACCTTTTTACTTAGGATGGGGTCATCCTTCTTAAATGTTTTAAAGAAAAATGTTCTACTTGCAACATAACTTTCTCTTTTTTATAGGACACCCTTCTAAGTGCCTGGGATAATGCCTTTAATCCTACTTGGAATGCAGGAAAACACATGATTTAGAGTGGAAACAGTGGAGTGCCAGGCAGTTACTTGCTGGTTGCTTAATAACTGTAGCAAAAGGTTCATTGCTATTATACTGGTGGTGGTGTCTGTGTGCCGTGGAGTCGGTTCCGACTCTCAGCGACCCTGTACAGGGTTTCCGAGGCTGTAAATCTTTACGGGAGCAGAAAGCCTCATCTTTCTCCCGCGGAACAGCTGGTAGTTTTAAACTGCTGACCTTGTGGTTCGCAGCCCGATTTGTAACCACTACGCTACCAGAGCTCCTTATACTAGTGAAGGTAAAATGTTTATGTTTTAACTATGGAAAATGTTGGAAGCTTCCAGTATCATGTTCATCAGTTTTCTTTAACAAAGGGTCAGGAATACCAGGAAAGTACTGGGGAAGAAACAAATTCAAGGGAGCTGAGAGGCCCAGATTCATTGAGTGTCAATAGCAGTAAACAACAGGCTTAACAAGATGAGAAGAAACTTGTTTCATTAAGGGAACAACAAAGAGAAAAGGCAGCTATTAGAAGGTAGGAAGAAGTACAACTTCTCCTTGCTCTGGTTTTTTATGCTGATACCACATCAGGATGGTTGGCTCTTCACCAATAGCCAGTAAATATTAATTCACGGTCAAGAGCCTGCCAATTCCCCTTTCATCATCAGAAAGGGGAGTTCAACTTAATGCAGAGTTTGTTAATTAGAATGCTTTACCAAATAGCAAATTAAAAAGACAGGATTTGCTGAATCTCCTAGGCTCTCTAGAGTTTTCTATCTGAAACCATCTGAAGAACGACAGGAGCTGTACTTTCTGGGACTCACTGAAATCTTCCCACGTAGCCCATGATCCTCTAAGACTCTACTTCTCAGTCCATAATACTTCCAGGTTGAAATAAACACCATTGTTTTCTTTTTTGAAGAAAGGTGGAGAAGATATGCATCAATTTTTTTTTTTTTTTTAATTCAGGCTCTCATTTTAAGAGGAGAGCAAACTCTTTAGACTCTTATTACAATGTTACCTGACCTGGGTAGAGTTACAGAGCTCTTCATATATATTACTTCATTTAATCCTTGCAATAAGCCTACAAGATACATGTAATAATCCCCATGATACAGCCAAAGTCATTGGATATTCTGAGGTCTTATAGTCATAAGACATACATAAGACCCTTCTCTGGTGTGGTGCTGTAAGATAGGCACTGGACTGCTAGCCACAAGGTTGGTAGTTCAAACCTACCAGCTGCTCTTTGGAAACCCTATATAGGGTTGCTATGAGTCGGAACTGACTTGATGGTAATTAACAACAACATCCTCCACAAATGCACCTGAAACTCCTCAGTGGGTCCCTGTTGCTCTACTGAGCACTCAGACACTGGTAAGCTGGTCCTGCTACCTCTACGGTCTTTCCTCTTGGTACTCTCAGCCTCACTGACTCACAGGGCCTCCCTCTGCTCTCACTGCCTCCGGGCCTTTGCCCGCATCATTCCAATGTTCTTCCCGGAGCTCCTTATAACTGGAAGGAGCCTGAGCCAGAGTGCGTGGGTTCAAATACTGCCCCTGGCATTTACTAGCTGTGAGAATTTAGATGTCTCATCATCGGTTTTGCATTTCTTTACCTATAAAATGGGAATATGGCACCTACAGCATATGCCTGTTTTGTGGACAAATGAGTTAACTGCATTCAGGACCATGCCTGACCCATAACATACTGCTCCAGTGTTGTTTATTGGTATTCTATGTGCCCCTGTTGTTGTGTTTTGTCAGATCAATTTTTAACTCATATCAACCTCCTGGGACAGAGAGGAACTGCCCATAAGGGTTTCCAGGCTGCAAGCGTCTTAGAAGTAGATTATTAGGAGCCACCAATCTTCCACTGAGCAGCCGAGTGTTTAATGATTGCTCTTCCAGGGCACCTTTATGCGCCCCTAGTACCTCCCTGGCATTCACCTACCCTGTTGCACACTTCCTCTTGACTTTTGTTTTTTAATCTCCTAGAGTCTCTATGTTTTCTGGCAGTGGGAACTGTCCCGTTCAGCTTGATGATACATGTTCCTGTCTCCATAGTTGTTAAATGCTGTTGAGTTGGTTCTGACCCATAGTGACCTTGTATAGAGTTTCTGAGGAGCAGCTGGCGATTTTGAACCAGCAACCTTTTGGTTAACAGTCCAGTCCTTATCCTACAGAACCACATCAGGACTTCTGTCTCCATAAGTAGGAACTCTATAATAAACATCTGTGAAATTCAATCAGAGTGACTTCCTTTCAACTTTGATAACTGAAGAGTATAGTTTATGAATTACTACTTATAGCTGTGGCTCTGTATGATGAACACTGTACTGTGAACCATAAGGTCAGTGGTTCGAACCCACAAGCAGTCTGAGGGAGGAAGACGAGGCTTTTTGCTCCCAAAGAGATGTACATCCTTGCAAATGATACACAGGGTTACTATGAGTGGGAACCAACTTGATGGCATTTAACAACAATAACAACTCACAGCAAATTGTCCCTGTAAGTACTGAGCTGGGAGGGCTCAGGGCCTCAATGACCACCTGTCTATAAACTGTGCCAACAGTACAAAATAAGGTCAAAGACCCAAGTCACGTTCTGCAGTCATGATCACCTCCCACAAACAAGTCCATTGCCTTTGTGAGATCTCCTTCTCAGGGCTGTTAGAGGATTAAGTGAGAGGCACGTGAGGGGATGCTAGCTCAACACTGACATACCAGTCAAGGTGAGAGGAGTTCTATTAAAGGCTGTGAACCTGGTGGCATTCTAGAGTATTCTGTCAGATGGAGACACGGGGACATCCCATCTACCCCTAACTAGATTCAGAAAGCCATTCTGTCTTAACCTCTCAAGAGCATTGGAAAGAAGAATGTACAAAAATGTGCTTGTTTGTCAGTATTTCCAAAGCCTGGATACTTTGCCCATTCACGTTCTGCTCTCTTCAGGGGCAGATGAGAGAAGGTACCCAGCCCAGGTCCGCGGTACCTACTAACCTGTGGAGCTGGTGATGGGCAGAAAGGATGCGGGGTTAAGACTGCTCTGGAGTCCGTTCAGCAGGCCTTCAGCCGAGGAGCCTCTAAAAAACAAAGGAGTGTGGTCAGACCTGCAGAAGCCCTCCGGGGACATCACAACGTGCCTCTGCTGTGTGGCTCGGTCTCTTGTTTTCTTCCAGATACAGTGCACATGTCGCCTGATGAGAGAGGACATCTCTGACTGGACCAGCCCCTTATTCTGAAGTGTTACATAGCTTGAATGTATTGTCCATCTCTCGCCACTGAAATACAGCTTCAAGAAAGCATGGGTGTTGATGCCTTCGATGTCTCCAGTGAACAGGATAAGCTCAAACTTACCACCCCCATAGGACAGGACAGAACTACCCCATAGGGTTTGCAATGCTAAATCATTACCGAAGCAGACGGCCTCCTCATTCTCCTAGACAGTGGCTGGTAAGTTCAAACTGCTGATCTTTCAGTTAGGACCCCATGCTTAAACTGCAGTGTCACCAGAGCTCCTTCTGGCACATGGCAGGCACTCAGTGCGTATTTGTGGAATAAGTCAAGTTGCTAGAAAATGTATGTGCTTTTTTTTAAGCAAACATTCATGAGGAGTCCTCATGTAGCAATGTGGTAAAGCACTGGCCTGCTAATCACAAGGTTAGTGGATCAAACCCACCAGGTGTCCATGGAAATCCTATACAGGGTCACTAAGAGTCGGAACTCAACAACAACAAAGTCCATGTAGAGCAATGGTTCTTAATGGGGATGGGAGGACAGATGAGTTTTGCCCCTGAAGGAACATCTCGTAACTGTCTAGCAACTAGATGGTAAATAGAGAGTACCAGGGACGATGCTAAACATCTTACAGTGTGCTGGACAGCACACTCCTCCCCACCCACCTCCAATAACAAACACCCATGTATTCCAAAAGGTCAACAGTTGATATACAAAATTTTTACTTGTGAGGTTAAAGTTTTCCTATGCTCAGTTCGATTTTGGTTGTTGAGTAGTATCCAATGCAATCTTCAGCATCTCTAGCTCAACCATCTACTTTTCTATTCATTCATGCACTCAAAAACTATTAAAGCTTTATCTGTACTTGGCACTATGTTAAGCAAATACACAAGATACAAGCTATGTGACAAATGCTATGTGTTATGAAATGAAACGGAGGAACTTAATTTAGATACGGTGATGGTAGTGGTCAAGGGTAGTCTTTCTGAAAAAAAGCACATGTAAGCCAAGTCATGAAGCTATGACACGTAGGCATTAGCTAAGAATACTACTGAGGGAGACAGAGCTTTCAATGGAGAATAAATAGCACGCCTAGCAATTCTGAGGCAGATGGGGCCTCGGAATGTGCAAGGAACCTTTACACATCAGCACAGTGAAGTGGAGTGGGGAGCCTAGTAAAGCACTGTTTGAGGTCACTTTTTAAATAGACATTCTTCTAGGTCCTTCCCTTGCTGATTCTGATTCAGTAGGTCTAGGATAGGATTTGGGGACTAGGGATTTTTATAGAGTCTCAGGTGCCCATGTGATTCATATAACCAGAGGTCAGAGGCACACTGGCTGGCAGATGAAGAGGAAGGAGGTATGAGGTACACTTGGAGAATCTGGTAGTCACTTAGTTGCCCAACTTTCAAACACAGCTTGTCCAGAGGCTGGATGTTAATTCGCATGTGCTGATTCTTCCTGCAGTGATTCTTTGCTGCTTCCCCAGAAATAATTGTGTTTCATGACACAGTTCTGTAAGAAGGTATGTCAAAGGCATGTACAAGTTCCCGTGGTTCTCGTGAAGGCAGCTGCTGTGCCTTTCACAACAATCTCAGAGGGTTTATTGTGAAGGTTAAATTCGATGGTGAACTGCAAGCATATCCTAGCACAGTGTATTTTCACTTAGCAATGGTGACTGACGCTCGCTGCATTCACTATAACCTACACAGATATAGCCACTGCTGTTGAGACGATTCTGACCTATAGCGACCCCTACAGGGCAGAGCAGAACTGTTTCATAGACTGTGTATCTTTATAGAACCAGAGAGCCTCAT
Organism: Chrysochloris asiatica; assembly: GCF_000296735.1. Lineage (NCBI taxonomy): Eukaryota > Metazoa > Chordata > Mammalia > Afrosoricida > Chrysochloridae > Chrysochloris > Chrysochloris asiatica. Next base: position 391,970 of record NW_006408597.1, read on the forward strand.
CTTTATCTGTGGAACAGCTGGTTGGTTCAAAATGCTGACCTTTCAGTTAACAGCCCAGTGCTAAGTGAATATGTGTAATGAGCCCACTGAGGCACCAGGGTTCCTTATATATAGAAATACCAAATTGGACGAGCCACTGACTCTAACATCAATATGGAATACTTTGCAATCGAAGACAAAAGGTCATTAATTTACAACATACAAGGATACAAGGCAAAAATTTCAAAGTCAAAATTACCCTTAAAGTCCTTTACCAGGAGGTCTCACTTGAGATTGACAAATGATCTATTCATAAATCAAGCATAAACATTTTTTTTCCTGCTAGCATCGGATGAATCCATTTCTTTAATTGTACACGGAGTGAAGGAGTTGGTTTGTCTTAAGGGGTCATGAGTATTAAACATGAAGACTCTTAACCCTGTGAATAACACACAGTGCAATGGAATGGACTTCCTAGCAGAGAGGCTTGTGGGAAGTAAGACTGACCAGAGGAACAACCTATCTGCAATCTCTTCCTGAGTGGAACATCAGGTGGGATCATCCACTTGATTTAATTAATAATTTTTCTCTCTCTCAATGCTGAATTTGCAAAGTGAACCAGGTGTCTGATGCAGCTCTGTTACCCATTTTCTGGGTATAGTACATACGGAATATGAAGAGGTGGTTAAAGATGAACTTAGAAAACACTGAAGTTACAAAAGTACCAAAAGTTCTACAATTAGCAATAATAAAAAGATAGGAAAGGTGCTATTATCTTTACATTACACAAAAGTTAAGAGTTCAAAGCCAAGACGAGTTGTAACTGTGCATAGTCCTGTGACTTTCCTAATTGCTCTTCTTGGTAATGGTGCTAGGGTCTAGGAGATGTAAAGCAAGAAAATGAGAAATATTCCATTAATAGTCAAAGCTTGTCTCTTCTAAGGCAGTATCTTTTCCTTGGGACCTGCTCACAGCTAGCACCTAAAGAATGAACACATCCCAACCCAGAATTCAGTTCACTCGCTCCATACCTGTCTTCTACCTCTTCTGTTGTTCTGCAGTCCAAGAAAAGCCTGGCTTGGACATTATTCCTACTCTAAGTACCAGGTGTCAAGTCACTTAAAGTGAAATACTACCTGTGTATCATTTTGAAAGACTTCTTTTAGTGTAGTTCTCCACTGAGAGAAGACAACTCAATCAAACACTGGCATCAAGACCACACCATCTGACTAGCCTATACATCATCGTCAGTTTAGGAGGGTTTCAAGGCACACGATCCCCATTATCCATTTTGCCAGTGAGACTTTTGACATGCTTCTTCACGGATCTTTATATCCTTTATTTGTGGTTTCCTCTGTACTTTCTTTGGCCCATTCTGGTGATCACTGGAAACTTCTGAAAATGATACCTTTCTTTACGGTCTGTTTTGTCCATTACTTCACAAGGTTGACTGTGGTGTGGTGGCTATATTGTTTCCCTTTTGGGTTCTTTTCAAGGTTTTCCACATCTCCAATACGGAGGTCCTGGTTTTCCATTTCAATGGTTTAGGAACAGTTTATCTTGGATTCATGCCACCACATCAGGGATGACCTTTCTGTAGAAAGAAGGACCCACAAAAGGAAAAGGCTCAAGAGTTTTCAAACAGGAAGAGCACGCAGAGTTAGAAATGCTGACTTCGCCAGGGCTGTGGCAAAACAGACATGGCTGCCTTTGTGAAGGGCTTGAAAATACTCTAGTTACATCATTTTTATATAAAACGAGTGACAGTCAACTTCTTCCAAAAAGGAGAGACGAAATCCCAATGAAATAAATGGGTTCCAAAACAAGAACACACTCAAGATACCTGGACTTTTTTTTTTTTTTTTTAACTATCTTACAACTTTCCTCAAAACATACCTATTTGCACACACATGTATGTGTTGTACCCCTTCTTTTTCTCTGGGGGTTTAGAGACTGTATACACATTTATCTGGTAGCGTAGCGGTTACGAGTTGGGCTGCTAACCTGAAAGTCAGCAGTTCGAAACTACCAGCCGTCCCATGGGAAAAATATCAGACTTTCTGCTCCTGTAAAGACTTACAGTCTTGGAAACCCTACATAGGGTCGCTATGGGTCGGAATGGCTCCGTGGCACACCACCACCATACACATTCCATAGAGAGGCTAATATGCTAATCCTTAGCAAACCGAATCTTTAACTAGGGCCTGGTTCTAAAACCAAATCAAGACTCATTTCTTGAACTTGGCTCTAGTGCAGTAGTGGTGAACAGGACTCTTGGTAACCCTAACATACGTGAACCACTGTTGTCTGCACTTCTTTCCCTTTTGGTCCTAATCTTACTGATATGGGTCTTTCTCTCATGTTATTAGTCTTTCCAGAGGTGATCCCCTGTTTGCTTTGTTTTATTCATTCCTTCAATAAGTATTTAGTGAACACCTACCATAGGCCAACCACTGAGGTACCATTCGCCCATGTGCCAGACTCTTCTAGGCAATTTCTGTGCTTTTTCTTATCTTTTCATTAGTTTACTCTTGAAGCTTTTCAAGCTAAATGGCTAGCTCATTTATTTTCAATCCTTCTTGGCTCTGTAATAAATATATTCAAGGTTTCAAATTTCCTTTTGAGTGCAGTTTTGGCTATTGTAGGAGTTCCTGTCATCCAGTTCTAAGATCGTCTCTATCACACTAGTAACTGTTGTTGTTAAGTGCCATCTGGCGGGTTCTGACTCATAGTGACCTATATAGATAGGGTTTCCGAGGAGCAGCTGGTGGGTTTGAATCACTGACCTTGTAGTTCGCAGTCCAGTGCTGATGCTACAGGAGTAGGTATTCTATTTTTAAAAAATTTCCAAAAATACAGACTTTAAAAACATTATCTCTTTGTTGTCTATTTCTAATTTAAATGCATTGTAGTTAAAAGGTATGAGCCGTTTAATACTGTGGTTTTTTTTGTTTTTTTTTTTAATTGTGGAGTCTTCATTTGTGATGTTGTTGTTAAGTGTCACTGAGTCACTTCTGACACATAACGACCCTGTGTAGGGTTTCCAACGAGCAGCTGGTGGGTTTGAACTGCCAACCTTTAGGTTAGTTGTCGTTGTTGTCAGGTGCCATGGAGTTGGAACCGACTCATAGCGACCCCATGCACAGCAGAATGAAACAATGTCTGATCCTGGGCCAACTTCACTACTGCCGCCACACTTGACGCCATCAATGATGCCACCTGGCCAATCCATCTCGTTGGGGGTCTTCCTCTTTTTCTCTGACCCTGCATCTTACCAAGCATGACATCCTTCTCCAGCGACTGTTCTCTCTGGACAATGTGTCCAAAGTAGGAGAGACTTAGCCATCTTGGCCTCCATGGAGCACTCTGGTTGTACTTCTTCCAAAACAGATCTATTGGTTCTTTTGGCAGTCCATGGCACCCTCAGTATTCTCCTCCAACACCACAACTCAAAGGCATCAATTCTTCTACGATCCTCCTTATTCACTGTCCAGCTTTCACATTAGGTTAGTGGTCCTGTGTTTATTCTACAGTGCCACACCATGACCCCATCATTTGTGACATGTGGTGGTGGTTATATGCCGTGGAGTTAGTTCCGACACACTGCAACCCTGTACAGGGTTTCCGAGGCTATAAATATTTATGGGTACAGAAAGCCTCATCTTTCTCCTGCATAACAGCTGGTAGTTTCGAACTGCTGACCTTGTGGTTCACAGCCCGATTCGTAACCACTACGCTACCAGAGCTCCTTAGTATTTGTTGTTGTTGTGAAGTGCCGTCGAGTCGGTTCCGACCCTGTATAGGGTTTCTGAGGAGCAACTGGTGAGCTTGAACTGCTGAGTATATACTAAATTTTTATTGATGTTCCATGCATACCTGGAAAAGAATGTTAATTTCCCTGTTGGGTGCAAGAGTCTATGCCTAGTTATCAGTGCTTTTCAAATTTTGAGCTAGGATTCATAAGTGAGTTGTAAAATCAATTTAGATGATCATAATAAGCATTTTAAAGATCATAAATATTTTGTGAAATTTTAATTACATTATGTTGTTGTTAAATGCTGTCGAGTGGATTCCGAACCATAGTGAACCTGTATAGGGTTTCCAAGGAGCAGCTGGTGAGCTTGAACCACTGACCTTGCAGTTCAAATGACTTTGCAGTCTGATGCATTAGTCCACAGCGCCACACCAGGACTCCGATTACATTATGTTGTTGTTGTTATGTGCCGTGGAGTGAGTTTTAACTCATAGCGACCCTGGACAGGGTTTCTGAGGCTATAAATCTTTATGGGAGCAGAAAGCCTTACCTTTCTCCCGCGGAACAGCTGGTGGTAGTTTTGAACGGCTGACCGTGAGATTAACAGCCCGATTCATAACTACTAACTACCAGAGCTCCTTAATTACATTATACATACATGTAAATATTTTGGAAGTGCAGCTAGAGTGCTCCTTGGAGGCCAAGATGGCCAAACTTTGTCTCTCATACTTTGGACATATTGTCAGGAGGGACCAATCGCTGGAAAAGGATATCATGTTTGGTAAGGTGGAGGGTCAGAGAAAAAGAGGAAGACCTCCAGCGAGATGGGTTGGCCAGGCAGCAGCATCAATGGGCTCAAGCATGGCAACAATTGTGAGGTTGGCCCAGGACCGGGCAGTGTTTCATTCTGTTGTGCCTAGGGCTGCTATGAGTCGGTATTAACTCAATCGCATCTAACAACAACAACAACAAGTATTTTTACTGGGCAGCATTGAAATGCATTTTTTACTGTGAATGGTGGTCAAGAAAGAATAAAAGCCACTGATTAATACACATCGTCAGCTCTGCATTTCAAATATTCAAAGTCCTCAGTAATTTGTACCTGAGTTACCTATTAGTAACTGATGTTGTTGTTAAGGTGGTTCTGACTCATAACGACCCTGTATAGGGTTTCTGAGGAGGGGCTGGTGAATTTGAACCGCTGACCTTGCTGTTCAAATCGTCCTTTCAGTACAGTGCATTATTCCACAGTGCCTCATGATAGAAGTATATTTAAATAAATCACTTACAGTGATTGGTGATTTACCAGTTTCTCCTGATTATTTTGCCAGCTTTTTATTGATACATTTTAAAATTTTAAGTGTATAGAACTACTTTTCTTTATTCCTATTACTGCTTTTTGCTTAATTCTCTTTTGCTGTTGTTGTTAGATGCCACTGAGTCGGCTCTGCCTTAGCGATGTTCTGTACAACAGAATGAAACACTGTTCAGTATTGTGTCACTCTCCACTGCTAGGATTGAGTCCACTGTAGCAGCCGCTTTGTCAGTTCAGTGAGGTGATGCTCTACCCGGGCACTCATTCCTCCTGGCCGCAAGTCCAAAGTACATGACATGAAGTCTCACCAACCTCACTTCCAAGGGGTATTCTGGCTATAGTTCTTCCAAGGCAGATTTGTTTGTTCTTCTGGCAGTCTATGATACTTTTAATATTTTTCACCAACACCACAATTAGATTACCTCTTCTTTCTCATTCACTGCCCAGCTTTCACAGTCTTATAAGACTGAAAGTACCTGGCTTGGGTCAGGTGCACCTTGTTATTGTTAAGTGCCATCGAGTCGGTGCCAACTCACAGCAACCTCTGTAGGGTTTCCAAGCAGTTGGCTGGTGGGTTTGTGCTTAGTCTCCAACACCTCAAAGTGGCATCTTTGATTTCTTGACTGCTGCGTCCATGAGCATTGATTGTGGATCCCAGTAAAATGAAATCATTGAAAGCTTTAATCATTTCTCCATTTATCCGGATGTTGTTTATTGGTCAACTGTGAGGATTTTTGCTTTTACATTGAGTTGTGATCCATACTGAAGGCTGTATTCTCAGATTTTTATCAGCAAGTGCCTCAAGTCCTTTTAGCTTTCAGTAAGCAAGGCTATGTCACCTGCCTAATAGTATCACAGTTTGTTAATGAGCCTTCCTCCAATCCTGATGCTCCATTCTTTAGTCATTTCTTTTATTATTTATTAAGCATACAGATTGAATAAGTCTGGTGAAAGGATACAACTCCTGCTGCACACAGTGGCATAGTGAACTATCAAATGCTTCTTCTAGCCACAGTCTGGAATGTGCAACAAACAAGGTTTCTGCTCTGCTGGGGGTGGGTAAGAGAGGATCCTGAGAGGATGATATGATTCAGCTGTGGATGTTAACAGAGTTAATTACAATTGTGAAAGCTTGAAACTTGAATGTGGGGATAAAATGAACCATCTCAGAAGCAGGAGATGGGGACTCTCACTACCATCAAAGAGGAGGAGCCAGGAGCCGAGTGTGTCCTTTGAACCCCGAGATCCATGCACATTGAACCTCCTCGACCCAGGGACAGAAAACTATGACACTGGAGGAGTGGCAGAGGCGCAGCAGAACCAAGAACCAGAGAGCAAGACAGAGCAGTGGGCTTCTCAGCCCACTGAGCAAGGAAAGCCCAGCGACTCAGGGCAGGAAGCTTGTTGTAGGATGGAGTGCCTCCCAGCACTTAAGCGGGAGGAGCAAGGTTCGCTGATGTATGGATCTGGAGTCGAGTGCCTGCAGGCTGAGACTTATGGGGGGAGTGCTGTGGCCTGTGGGCATTCATCAGCTGACTGGAACACTGTGCCCTGTACATGTACATTTTCTGATCCTGTATTGTAACCTGTGAACTTTACTAATAAACCCCATAACTGTTGGCGTGGTACCTGAGTCCTACGTGGCCACTGCAGTGAATGATCGAGTCTAGCTGGGCAGAGAGCACTGTGGTGAAGGATAGTTGGTGCTTCATCTTTCTGCACACATCTTTCCTGATTTTTAACCGTGCTATAATGTTCCCTTGTTCTGTTCCAATGACTGTCTCTTCATCTTGTACAGGTTTCACATGAGCACAAAGTTCCCAATCTTATTTGATGTTAAGATTGCTATACCAGTTTTCTTATGATTAATATTGCATGGTTTCTCTTTTTCCAGATCTCTATTTCAACTAAAAATTTACTTTAGTTTTGTCTCTTATAAGCAACCTACAACTTTTTTTTTAAAGCAATTTCAGCAATCGATCTAACAGTTCAACCTATTAATATTAAAATTACTCATATATTTGGACTAATTGCTATTGTCTTATGTTGTTTCCCATTTACTGTCCTTGCCTTTTTGTCTTCTTTCCACTGGATTAAAAAAGTTCTATTTGGATCCAATCTCTTTACTCTTCATTGGCTTAAAAATGAATCTTTTTCCTAAGAAAGTATAAAGTCCTTCAGTGTTTCTGTTCTGCTCTTGAACGTGACACAAACCCTGTTAGGCATTAATTACCCACTGAATACTCTTGGCCTCCTGCCATCTTGTCTTTGTTGTCGTAATGTACCTTACCTTTTAAGTAGACAGTATAGTACCTTGGTGAAGAAAGGTTGATGCTTCATCCTTCTTTGGAGTCCTGGTGTGGCGCTATAGGATAAACACTTTTTTAAAAAGACCAAACCATATCACCCCCACCCCAATGGCTGATTTGTCAGAAGTAGACTGCCAGGCCTTTCTTCTGAGGTATTTCTAGGTGGACTCAAATCTCCAACCTTCAGGTTAGCAGTAGAGCATGTTACGCATATGCACTACCTAGCGACTCCTTATTTTTTTATTCATTTGACAATTTGACTTTTTTGCACACCGATGCTTCTTGTTATCCAACACCTCTGGGCTCACTTTTATTCTTTAGTAGTTATTTTTGTGAAGATCCATAACTCTTGTTGTTGTTGTTAAGTGCTGCTGAGTCACTTCCAACTCATAGTGACCTTGTAAGGGTTTCCAAAGAGTGTTTGGTGGGTTTGAACTGCCGACTTTGTGGTTAGCAGTTCAGTGCTTATCCTAAAGTTGGTTTTATTTTGCCTTCACTTGAGTGACAGCTTGTTGTTGTCGTTGTTAAGTGCCATCGAGTAGGTTCTGACTCAGAGCAATCCCGTGTAGGGTTTCCGAAGAGTGGCTGGGGAGCTTGAACTGCCGACCCTGAGGTTCAAACCGATCTTGCAGTCCAGCGCATGAACCCACAACACCACACCAGGACTCCAAGTGACAGATTAGCGATTTATAAAGTTCTAGGCTGAGCATCACTTTCCCTCCACACTTTGAAGATACTAGCCATTGTTTCCTGGCACTTGCTAGTGCTAAAAACCAAGCAGATACTTTGAGCTCCTACATAGTTAAAATGGCCTCTCTCAGGTAGTGTTTAAGACTTTCTCTTTGGAGTCCTGGTATGGCGATATATGCTAAGCACTGGGCTGCTAACCACAGGGTTGGTGGTTCAAACCCAGCAGCTGCTCCTTGGAAACCCTATATAGGGTCACTATGAGTCAGAACCCACTCAACGGCACTTAACAGCTTTATTTTTAATGCCGTGCAGTTTAACTGTAAGGTGTGTAGAGGTGCATTTTTCTTGGTACATGGAACGAAATTAGCTAAAGTTTATGAAGACTCACATCTTCTATTCTGGAAAAGTCTCTTCTATTCTGTTTTCAAGTATTGCTCATCCATCTCTCTTTCAGGTCTCTCTTCTGCTACCTCCATCACAGCCACGGTCATGGTCCCCATGAGACTCGGACCAGGCACGGGATCCAAGATTTCCGACTGTTCCAAAACATCGATTTCATCTGTAAGGAATTCATGTTCCAATAGTTGATTTTTGTAGTTGTTGTTGGCAGTCTTCCTCAATATTAGATTTACTTCTGTTTTGGTATTTTGGTGTTAAGGGCTCATTTTGAATAGGAATTATTTGTTCTCTTATTTCTTGCTCATCCCTCCATGTCTGAAGATTTCACAGCTGTCTCTTCCCTGCCCCTGACTCGAATCCTGAACGAGGCCTACTAGTGGCATTTCAGGGTCCTTGCCTCAGTGGTACTACAACACCTCACTCAGAGTTGAGTTTTGAGACAAGAACAGTTACAAGGCCATGCCATTGTTATCCTGAACTAGTTTTATAAAAAGGTGTTGCCCCAGGCAGTGGGCTCACACCCATTTCATCAGCCTCTTAGCTTCTGCTCCTGGGTGGTCTTCATGTGACTGGGCATCTCTCACCCCACCTCCCATTGGGAGAGCTCACTGCACCCACGGCATTCTTGATTTAGCTCAGGGCTTCTCATACTTGGCAGTATTGCTATTTTGGTCTAGCTAATTCTTCATTGTGGGGGCCCATCCTGTGCTTTGCAGTGTTCTTAAATTCTATACACTAGATGCCAGTAGCACCCCCTCCTTCCCATAATCGTAACTGTTACTAATGTCTCTTGGGGTGCAAAATCACCCCCAGTTGAAAATCATCAGTATTTTCAAGTAAGGAACCTCCCTGAACTTAAGTTTCCACTCTTAGGTTAAAGTAGGGCGGAGTCCTGGTGTGGCGCTGCAGGATAAGAACTGGACTGGTAACTGCAGGGTCAGCAGTTCAAATTCACCACCTGCTCCTCAGAAACCCTATACAGGGTAGCTATGAATTGGATCTGACTCGATGGCACTAACAACTTGGGTAGGGCAGTTTCAGTCTCCAATAGGTCACAAGAGTTGAACACCAGGTTGCCAATGGCTCCTTCCAAAGTCAAATTCCAAAAGCTAATGGCTTCAACCTCATTGACTGATTATTTTCATTTCTGGAGCCAATGTTTCTCCTGTTTTGAAGTTCAACTGTGTCTTTTGGGTTTTCTTCTTTAAACTTTTGATCTAGTATTGCTTTGTGTTTCAAGCAGAGGGTGGAAGTGAAAGCGTGAACTTAGGGAGCCAACTTGACTGGAAGTCAGGCAGTACAAATCTAATCTTTTGTTTTGTTTGAAACTAAGCCTTTGCCTTCAATAGTCATGAGAAGTGCTAGTGTTCAGGAAATCAGAATGTGTTTGAATTTCCATAGTCTAGCTAGTTAGAGCCAAATCGCATTATGAATATCAACTGCTAACATTAAATAAACAATTTTAAAAAATGGGGAACAGCAGTGCCATCAATTACAACACCAGCATGTAGCTGTTGTTGTTCAGTGCCATCGAGTCAGTTCTGACTTACAGCGAACCTGTACAGGATTTCTGAGGAGCAGCTGGTGAGTTTGAACCATCGACCTTTCAGTTCAAACTGACCTTGTGGTTGAGTGCTTATTCTACAGAGCCACACCAGGATTCCAGAGGACACTTAATACATGCCAGGGGAGCCTCACTTAATCCTCTGAAGAACCCTATGAGTGAAAACATTAAGGCAAGTGGTCGGGTCCCCTCAGAGAAAACCCCCTTCCAAGACTAAGACTCAATGGGAATACACGCTGTGATTGGTGACCACGCTCGACACCGATAAGGGGGAGTGAGGGAAAAACAGCATTGAAGCAGTGAGCTAAGCCCTACAACGTTCAATAACTTCTGTGAACCCGGGTGAAGACCTGGTTGGCCAGCAGTGTGGCAAGACCTGGGGACTCTTGGGCCCAGAGTCAGTGACATAGCCACAGAGGATTAGAGTGGAAAGTGAAACGTCCAGCCGATAAGAAGAGAGGGCATATGCATAAGAACACCCACACTTGCAGATAATACCTACTTGCCCTGGCTTCAATGACTGGATGATCAGAGCTCAACCAGAAGTAAAAAGAAGAGGAAAAAAAAAAAAAAAAAAAAAATATATATATATATATTTATATTCTCATACAATTTGATGAACTTGACCTACACCTATGGAAGCAGTAGCTCAAAGGAGGGAACAAGTCCTTACAGCAAGAATCATTCCCACCCCCTCCACACACAGAGTAGACAGGGATGTGCAACTTGGACATTGGCTACCCAAAATGGAGGGTGGGGGGCTACAAAGGCAAGAAGTGACTGGCTTACAAGCTTTCAAGAGGGAACCGAGACCCAGAGGGCCTGGAGGAAGGTAGAATCTCCAGTGAGTAGTGTTCAATCTGACTAGGCGGGGCTGATGCAACGAAATGCAGACGGGTCTCTTGTGATACAATAGTGAATAATTGTTATCAGGACTGACTGTGAGGGTTGGAAATGTAAGGGTGGACGTTTTATAGCAAGGAGGGGAGTGATTAACTTTTCAGTTCTAGGAGCGGAGGTCTCTAGGACCATCAAGGGAGAAGAGCAGAGAGTGGGACCCTACCCAGAGAAGCAGCAATGCCTGAAATGGAGCCAGAGATGATGATGTGGAGCGATGGAGCAGCTGGAGACTCTAGACCCAGAGAGGGAGAGTGACTGACTGTGTGCTGAAGACCTGAGGGGTATGGGGGAAGGATTGCATGGAGGGGATTGTAACTATGGCAATGAGACGATATACGATAGAATGAATGTGAAACTAATGTTCTCCCTTAAGAGACTTACAGACAGCAGGGCATTTATAAAAAGGAAAAATAGGAATGTCAATGACAAGATCCAGCTGAGGGATCGAGGCTGTAGCAGTTGGAAAAGATACACAATGATGATAAGCTAAAAGACAAACTGGGGGATGCGGTAGGGGGAACAGGATTTAGATCCAAGAGACTAAGGGAATTTAAAGGCACGACTTAGGAGCCAAGCGTGGCAGCATCTCTGTGGAGCTGACTGTGTGAGGGGCCCCATAGCATGTGCGAAGGCCGGAGACAGAACAAAGGACTCGGTTTACTGTCTGCATAATGACTCTCAGCTGTATCTTCCAGGCACCTGGATGCCTCTGAAGACTTCTGAAACAAGATTCAAAGAACTATTTTAGAGATGGTATTTTTCCAAATGCTTTCAAGGTCTGCCCTTATTTTCTTGAAAAGACCCAATTTAGAAAATTTTGAAACATTTTTTTTGGTCGTCTAAGATTTCCTTTTCTTCAAGAAGCAGCAATTTTTGATCATTTATACTTTGGGCAATCATCTGAAGCCCATTTGCCATTTGTTCTTGATTCATTTCTTTCCAATCTGTGTATTTTAACCATGAAAAGAACTAAGATTATGAATTGACCACTGAGTACATCTTTGACTGGCATCCTGGTGTGGTGCTATAGGATAAGTGCTGGACTGCAAGGGCAATTAGAACAAGGTAGGTAGTTCAAACTCACCAGGTATTCCTTGGAAGCCCTACATAGGGGGACTATGAGTCAGAACCAACTCAACAACACTTAACAATATCTTTAACTACATTTTGTTGAATCTTACCCAAATCTTGTGATACTAGAAAACAACCATGCTTAAAGGAACCCACCCCTACCCTTTGTATTCAGGAAAATGGCTTCCTGCAAAAAATCATCATTCCCCCTTGTTTATGACAGTAACTACGATGACATCAGACACATATCCTGGAATTCCCATTTCTTGTCTCATGAATCAGTATCTGAGTTGGCGCCTTGTTAATGCGCTACACTGCAAGGTCACGTTGAACTGCAAGGTTGGTGGTTCAAGCTCACTAGTCGCTCCTTGGAAACCCTAGGGTTGCTGTGAGTGGGAACCAACTCGACAGTAGTTAACAACATACACCATCTCTGAGTCAGAACCAACTAGATGGCACTTAACAACAATTTGGTATGGCGCTGTAGGGCATGCACTGGACTGCTAAATGCAAGGTCGGCAGTTCAAACCCACTAGCCACTCCTTGTAAACCCTATACAAAATTACTGAGTCAGTGGCACATAACAACAATGATCAATCAGAAAGAAGCAAAGTGCTTGTTAACTAAACTTGCAATAAGCTTCTCTCCTTCCTCCCAATTCTTAAACTTTGGGCCACCCTCCGCCGAAGCCACTACCCCAATGCTGTTCACACAAATGCCACTCCAGTACAGTGCATTTCTTGTCAGAAACATGTTCTTGGGCTCTACTACTTTATCCCATTCCAAATGTTTGTCTTTAAATGACAAATTCTGTCCATTCATATTTACTATCATAAGTTGGACTTGCTTCTGTAATTTTGCTTGTCTTTTCTATTTCTAGAACTCACTATTTTAGGGCCGAGTCTATCTTTTCTCTCATGTTTGTATTTGTTTATATTTTCTTTAGAACTTAGGCAGATTTTCTTAAAAAATTGTCTTTTATTTCATTAATTTGATTTTCGGTAGTGCTAAATCTTTATTCCCTGTGGTCAATCTAATTTGTCACTTTGGTATTTCTTATACCCATTCAATCCTCCTTGATTTCAGATTGGTAGCTCCTTCTTTATGATAGCTTTCTCTATGTTGACATATAGATGCTTTTGTGTTACACATTGGGCTGCTAACCACAAGGCCAGGCATGCCAATGGAGAAAGATGAGGCTTTCTGCTCCTGTAAAGGTTTATAGCCTCAGAAACCCTACACAGGGTTGCTATGAGTCAGAACCGACTTAACAGCACACAACCAGTCACAGACAGATGCTGTATGCTCTTGAATTTTGTTGAGAATGTAATTATCCTCTAAAATGCTGTTTCTGTTTTTGCTCAGACTCATTTCAGATGCTGGCAGCTCCTCTCAATCTTCCCTATGGAGCCGTCTTTTAGGTAATACTGTTGATTTCCAAACCCCAAGATTTCTGAATATTTGTTCAACCTTAAAAAAGAAAGTCAAAGCTTGGCCATTAAGGGCTTAAGCTCATGGAGGAAATAATATTCATTCTATAAGAGGGTCGTGTAATTTCATGCCCAAATATTTATTTATTTATTTTTTGGTAGTAAAATATATATAACATAAAACTTGTCATTTTGACCATTTTTAACTGTGCAATTCAATGGAATTAATTATATGCACAATGTTTTACAACTATCACCATGATTTATTTGCACAACTTTTTCATCACCCCAGACAGAAACTCTGTACCCATAGGCCATTAATGGTCTTCTTCATCCAGCCCATAGTAACCACTGATTCACTTGTCTTCGCCTATCCTAGATATGTGATATAATTGGGATCATACCACATTCATACTCTTATTTCTGGCTTATTACACATGGTTCAAAATGCATCATGTATCAGAACTTAAATTTCTCTGTTTGGCTGAATAAATTCCATTGTGTATTTATACCAAGGTCTCTGGGTGGCACAAACTGTTTTCACTTGCCTACTATCTAGAGGGGTCCTGATGTGGCACTGTACAGTAAGCACTGGACTTCCAATAGCAAGGTTGGTGATTCAAAACCACCAGCCACTCCTTGGAAACCCTATACAGTGTTGCTGTGAATCGGAATCGACTCTACAGCACTTAAATAACACACACATCCCAAAGGCAGATGGTTCAAATGTGCCCAGCTACGCCATGGAGGACTGGAAATCTACTGTAGTAAGACTGTTGTTAAGGGCCATTCAGTCAGTTCTAACTCATAGTGATTCTGGCTGGTGACCTTGAACCACCAACCTTGCAGTTTGAACCGAACTAGCAGTCCAGCGCATTAACCTGCAGCACCACACCAAGACTAATCACTATGATTATGGTCATTGAAAACCAAGAGAGTGCAGCTCTACTCTGATATACACGAAGCTGCCAGGAATCACAATTGACTCAATGCCAACAAGTTGCTTGGTTTATGCATGCATCACATTTATCCATTTACCTGTTGGTGGGCATGTGTGCTGTTTCCAGTGATCGAAATCCTCTAAAAAGGTTATTTTTGTGGTCAGATAACAAAGAGAATGTGGATGAGAAATACCCAGCTATTTTAATAATCTAGCAGGCAGGGGAAAGGAGTAAGATTTTAATGTAAACAACACCTATAAAAGCCTCGACAGGGTTGTATTCTTTCATCATACTATTCAATCTGTATACTGAGCAAATAACCCGAGAAGCTGGGTTATATGAAGAAAAACGTGGCATCAGGATTGGAGGAAGACTCATTAACAACCTGCGATATGTAGATGATACAACCCTGCCTGCTGAAAGTGAGGAGGATTTAAAACATTTACTGATGAAGATCAAAGAGCACGGCCTTCAGTATGGATTACATCTCAATGTCAAGAAAACAAAAATCCTCACTACTGGACCAATAAACAACATTCTTATCAATGGAGAAAAGATTGAAGTTGTCAAGGACTTCACTCTTTTTGGATCAACTATCAACACTCAATGGAAGCAACAGTCAAGAAATCAAATGACATATTGCACTAGGCAAATGTGCTGCACAAGACCTTTTTAAAATGTTGAAGAGCAAAGATGTCAGCTTGAAGACTAAGGTGCGCCTGACCCAAGCCATAGTATTTTCAATAACCTCATATGCATGCAAACGCTGGACAGTGAATAAGGAAGACCATAGACTTGATGCTTTTGAGTTATGATGTTGGAGGAGAATATTGAAAGTTCCATGGGCTGCCAAAAGAACCAACAGATCTGTGTTGGAAGAAGTGTAGTTCTTGGAGGCCAGGATGGCCAAACTGTGTCTCTCATACTTTGGACATATTGTCAGGAAGGACCAGACGCTGAAGAAGATATCATGTTTGGTAAGGTAGAGGGTCAGAGAAAAAGAGGAAGACCCCCAGCGAATGGATTGGCAAAGTGGCAGCATCAATGGGCTCAAGTGTGGCAACAATTGTGAGGTTGGCCCAGGAATGGGCAATGTTTTGCTTTGTTGTGCATAGGGTTGCTATAAGTCGGTACTGACTCGATGGCACCTAACAACAATAACAACAATAAACACCTCATCATGCATGGGCTCTCACGTGCTTCTTCTCCTTTCTGGACACCTACTCCCCCATGGCAAGTTGTGATTAAGGTGTGGTTTGCTAGTGCTTACCTCTTTGATGTTGTTAAGTGCTGTCCAGTCGATTCAGACCCATTAGTGACCCTGTAGAGGGTTTCAGAGGCTGTAAATCTTTACAGGACCAGAAAGCCTCATCTTTCTCCTGCAGAACAGCTGGGAGTTTTGAACTGCTGATCTTAAGGTTCGCAGCCTGATTCATAACCACTACGCTACCAGAGCTCCAGAAAATTTCAAAGATCAGCTCGAGAATATAAAGCCAAATATTACAACAAAATGTACAAAGATCTGGAATCAGAAAACCAAAAAGTAAGAACACGCTCAGCATTTCTCAAGCTGGGGGAACTGAAGAAAAAATTTAAGCCTCAATTTTCGTTATTGAAAGATTCTCTGGGTAAATTATTGAATGATGCAGAAAGCATCAAGAGAAGATGGAAGGAATATACAGTCACTGTATCAAAAGGAAATGGTTAATGTTTAACTGTTTCAAGAGGTAGCATATGATCAAGAGCCAGTGATACCGAAGGAGGAAGTCCAAGGTGCATTGAAGGAATTGGCAAAGAACAAGGCACCGGGAATCGATGGAAGAAAAATTGAAATCTTTCCTAGAAAGTGAGGCGGCACAGGAGGCACTCACTCATCTCTGCTAAGAAATTTGGAAGACAACTATCTGGCCAACTGGAAGAGATCCATGCTTGCACCCATTCCAAAGACATGTGACCCAACAGAATGCGAGTAAAGTTTTGTCAAAGGTAGTACAGAAACAGCTACAATCATACATTGACAGAGAACTTCCAGAGGTTCAAGCCAGATTCAGAAGAGGCCATGGAATGAGGGATATCATTGCTGATGTCTGATGGATCTTGGCTGAAAGCAGAGAATAACAGAAACATGTTTACCTGTGCTTTATTGACTACGCAAAGGCTTTCGACTGTGTGGATCATGACAAACTATGGACAACATTGCAAAGTATGAGTATTCTGGAACATTTGATTGTGCTCATGAGGAATCTGTACCTGGACCAAGAAGCAGTTGTTCAAACAGAACATGGAAACACTGAATGGTTTAACATTAAAAAAGGTGTGTGACAAGGTTGTATTCTTTCACGATACTTATTCAACCAGTATGCTGAGCACATAATCCGAGAAGCTGGGTTCTATGAAGAAAAACGTGGCATCAGGATTGAAGGAAGACTTATTAACAATCTGCAATATCAGATGATACAACCTTGCTTGCTAAAAGTGAAGAAGACTTAAAACATTTACTGATGAAGATCAAAGAGCACAGTCTTCGATTTGGATTACATCCCAATGTAAAGAAAACAAAAATCCTCACCACTGGACCAATAAACAACATTCTTATCAATGGAGAAAAGATTGAAGTTGTCAAGGACTTCATTCTTCTTGGATCAACTATCAACACTCAGAAACAGCAGTCAAGAAATCAAACGATGTGTTACATTAGGCAAATGTGCTGCACAAGACTTTTTAAAGTGTTAAAGAGCAAAGATGTTAGCTTGAGGACTAAGGTACGCCTGACCCAAGCCATAGTATTTTCAATAACCTCATATGCATGCAAAAGCAGGACAGTGAATAAGGAAGACCATAGAAGAATTGATGATGCTTTTGAGTTATGGTGTGGAGGAGAATATTAAAGTGCCATGGGCTGCCAAAAGAACCAATAGATCCGTTTTTGGAATAAGTGCAGCCAGAGTGTTCCTTGGAGTCCAGGATGGCCAAACTTCGTCTCTCATACTTTGGACATATTGTCAGGAGGGTCACTGGAGAAGGATATCAAGTTTCGTAAGGTGGAGAGTCAGAGAAAGAGAGGAAGACCCCCAACGAGATGGATTGGCCAAGTGGCAGCATCGATGGACTCAAGCGTGGCAACAGTAGTGAGGTTGGCCCAGGATTGGGCAGTGTTTTGTTCTGCTGTGCATAAGGTCACTATGGGTCGGTACCAACTCGATGGCACCTAATAAAATATAAAATGTCTTTGATGCCACTCACTAGCCATTCCAAAAGCCAACCCTAATATCTCCTAAAGTCACTACCAAGGTCCAATGTTGAAGGTAAATAGAGGAGAGAGTCTAAGTGGCAGCCCCCTGGCTGGCCCCTAACTTTTTCAACCTTCAGGACACTCTCTGGAATATTCCAGGTCTTCCCATCATTTCCCAGGTTTGCATGCTCTGAGAAAGGTATTATATTAAAGCCCTAAAAGTTGTTCTTCAACCCAGTCCTTTCTGTGCCACGTCCAACAGAAATCCCCCAAAACTCTGGTGTGAGAGTGGCATCAATCCTTTCTCCTTCTGAACATTTCATTGGGCATCTGAATAACAAAACTATGTAAAGGGAGTGTGTTCCTTCATCCCTAGAGCCTGACAAACTTCAGTCTTCTTAGGTTTCTTTCTTCATATTTCCTGGAGAGTGTGACTCTGGCTCTAAGAAGAAGGTCTCTGACAAGGAAGAGATAGTTGTAATGTGTGGAAGTGTTCGTAGGTTGCTATCTTTCTTGGTTCGGCTGTTCGGAAGAAATACCACACATAGTTTTGTAAGGAGGATCTGAAGAGGGTACTAAATTATAAAGAGGTGCAAACACTACAGAGGAAAATCAAGAAAGGCAACTGGCACTATGAATAAGATTAGAAAAAAAAAAAATCAAGTTATGCTTTTTGTGGAACTGACACATGAAATTTACCTAAAAGAAATGTAAGTCTATGAATTAGAGAATTATAACAAAGACCTTTTGGGCCAAGAAGGGATGAGGTCTAAAACATGTAGATTGAACATAAATGTGTTCATAAAGAAGCTTTCAATGGAAGAGGCAGAAAACAAGTTATGTTGATTAATTATTCAGCGGGCACAGTGGTTTTTGGTGCACAGATGGGAAACTGATACCTTTAGCAGGACAGTGACTTGAACATTATCATAAAGAAATAGGGCTTTATTCCATTTGCACCAAAATCTATGTTACGTTCCATCTTTTATGTTCTTTAAACTCGACTCTCTAGGATGTGGAAACTTTGGTGCTATTGGAAATTACTTCTATTTTTGTCCAATGCCTACTTCTGTGTGAGAAGTTTGATGTTCAACCCCAAAATCACAAGGCTTGGCATGATCAAAAACTCATTACAGTTTCCCATTAGTTGTGTCTCTTGATGTAATTATGGCATTTCTGAGTGTGACCCTGCATCAGCAGCCATAACTGAGGGTTCCTGATCAATCTCAACCAAGCCACACGGAAGGCAACACATCTTACAAGAAAAGAAGGAAGTAAAACACCGACATGGTTACTTCCTGAGATGCCCTCAGTCGGCACTTTTATCTTCCCGGCACTGTGTTTGTGTCTGACATTCTTTGACTCATTTAGTTCTTTTAATGCCTTTGCAAGACTTGTATTAACTCTATTTTAAAACTGGGAAATACAGTTACAGAGATGTTAAGTAACTTGCTATGTTGGCCAAGAACATGAATGATCTTAAACAGTAAAACTATTATCAACTGATAAGTAGGACCTTGACGGAAGGAGTTATGGAAGATTTCTTTAGATTAAGAATCAAAATAAAGTATTAAGTTAATAGCCAGGTATCAGTGACAGTTTTGTCACTTGGCCCACTCTTCAAAAGACCCAGGGCAATGGCAGATGTTACCAAAGGGGAACACAGGGTAAGGAGTATACAGGAATTCTCTGAACTTTCTTCACAACTTCTTTTAGAAATCCAAAATAATCCAGAGTAAAAAGTTCATTAAAAAATATTATTTGGATACTTCATAGAGGAAACTTCATTGAGTCAGTTCATATGAAAACAACCCAAAGTAACAACAACAAACCAACATTTAAACAGTCAGTTCGGGTGAAAAACCTTGCTATTCTTTTTGATAAAAATCAGTATATTGGAAACAGTAGGGCTTCATGACACTGTAGTTCTTAATGTGTGAGTGAGAGAAGGTGAAGGTCTCCATGAGTGCAAACTTAGCTTCAGAGACTTTTGCTAGAGCTTTAAAGGCAAACTGGAAACTATTTTCCTGGAACAATGCCTCACAGCATGCCTTTTGATTCTTGGATTATATTTCTTAAATTCTGAAGAAATCTTTGCCTTTTCCCCCTTCTGTGCATTTTTGGTGCTGAGCTGTTTCCGGTTTTCCCACACTCCTGCCTGTCAGGGAGACGAAACCACAAAAATGCAGCAAAGTAACGTTGTCCAAAGAGCTGCAATTCCATCTGAGGAGGCTGACGAGTTCTGCCGGCAGTAAGTTCAGGGCAGCGAGTGTCCAGTCCTGCTACCTCTGAAGGAACCTACTGTCCCCGGCAGACCACCTGGACACCAAGAGACATCTCAGATGTTATGGATCAAAATATGTTCTCCCAAAATATATGCTATAAATCCCCCATACCTGTGCCCGTAATTCCACTTGGAAATAGTTTTTTTTTTATTGTTGTTGCTGTTGTTAGGTTAATACGACTATGTCAGTGGAAGATGTGTTTTAAGGCAATCACTTCTGAGATATAAAAGGAGCAGATTTAGGTACAGAAGCAAGGTTGCATGGCTAGGGGAAGGCAGATGCCAAGCCACACAAAGATGGCCAAAGAACAGAGGAAATGAGACTGAAAAGAGATAAGGATCTTCCCACAGAACTGACAGCAAGAGAAGGCTTTCCCTAAAGCCCTGAACTCAGATACAGAGCCCCCTAACTCGTGTGGTGCTGTGAGCTAATGCGCTGGACTGCAAGATCAATTTGAACTGCAAGGTTGGTGGTTCAAACCCACCAGCTGCTCCTTGGAAACCCTATACAGGGTCGCTATGGGTTGGAACTGACTCAATGGCACTTAACAACAACAATTGTGAGAAAATAAATTTCTGTTCACTGTGGTGTTCCTGTTTCAGCAGTAATCAATGACAAAGACACCAGGGGATAATCAATAATGGTAGAGTCCATGCACAAGAATCACTTTTCAAACCTGTGAAAGAGAATGTGCTTTTGGTATGCTGGTGATGGTGACCAAGGCTTGTTGAGGTCTACTGTGTGTCAGGCCTTGACATGTATTAGTCCTGCTAATGTTGGCCAACTCACCTGTGAAATAGTTACTATTACTGCCCCTATTTTACAGATCAGAAAACTAAGGCAAAAAGAGATTGAATAACTTGCTCAAGTTCTCAAGTTACAAAGTGTGGAGCTGGGATGGGAAAGCAGACAGTCTAGCTCAACAGGCTGCTTCCTTAAGGATTAGACTCTACTCCTGTGTAACGTTAACGTGTGTGTGTGTGTGTGTGTGTGTGTGTGTGTGTGTGTGTGGGGTGGTGGGGGCACACAGCTTCTTCTCTATTTTGCTATTGCCCTTCGACCACAACCTGCAGCCAGCCTAATGCCCTTCTCTATACACCAGAGAACTGTCAATAGCTCTCATTATAGCTAATAAAGCCATTAGCAGGCAGTAACAGCGCCAATATAATTGAAAAGAGCAACAAGGGATTGCTTTCAGGCTGAATCAAGACTCTGACTCACCTTCCAGGAGAGGGAAAAAGAGCTCCTGTTTTTTCTATGCCCTTTGATTCTTTCTTACAACTAAAATGGATACACACATCCCTTCTAGATGCTTATACTGCCTTTTCCAGACAGCTCTGAGAAGGTCCCCAATATTAAAATGAGGAAGGGCGGCTAGAACCAATACCCTTTGCCAATCTCTTTGAGTTCATTTAGCTAAGAGGTGCCTGGAGGAAGGAGAGTGAACCATGTAACCTACAAATATATGGTGTATATAAGCTACATCTCTTCTGATGTAACAAAACCATATAGACTGCAAAAGGTCTGAGAAACACTGTTGCTACACAGAAGCTTATGACTATATGCACTGAAACTCATCTTCCTCAAATGGAACAGCAAACCCACATCTTCCCATGGGAATGCCTGAAAGTCAAACAAACTACAAAGTGGGGAGTGTTGCATTCTACACACAACTGAAAAGATCAACAGAGTCTGCATCGGGAGGCCCATAAGAAGATGTATTCAGTTTCTTTTCCCAAAACCCGAGGGAGGCTGTTGCTGGGGGTACCATCAGACTGTAGCTAGCACCCACCAGGAGCCCAAAGAGCTGGTTAGTAATGACCCTGAAGCCTGCTGCAGCTTGTCTCACCATCACTGAGGAACGGAAAAGAGCAGGGCCTGAAGGAAGAGAGTCAATTCTAAAGCTCATATGGAATTGCCAGGAACCCTGAACAGCCAAAGCAGTAATGAAAAAGAACAAAGTAAGAGGACTCACATGGCCCAATTTGAGAATGTATTAGAAAACTATAGTAATTCAAATACTGTGTATGGCGAGACCTGGGGACTCCTGGGCCCTGGGACAGGGACATGGCCACAGAAGACTAGAGCAGACAGTGACGTGTCCAGCTGATATGACTTGACCTGGCTTCAATGTCTGGATGATCAGAACTCAACTAGAGGCAGAGCGAAGAGGAAAAAGAGTAACTCGCTGCGATTTGATGAACTTCATCTATACTCATGGATGTAGTAGCTCAAAAGAGGGAACAAATCTTTATAGCGAGGATCATTCTCACTCCCTTGGTAAACAGGGTTGACAGGGATAGGCAACTTAGACATTGGCTACCCAAAATGGGGGAGGTGGGTGGTGGTCTACAAAGGCAAGAAGTGACTGGCTTATAAGCTTTCAAGAGGGAGCCTAGTTCCAGAGGGTGCAGGGGAAGGTAGAATCTCAACTTAGTGGTTTCCAACCTGTCTGGATGGGGTTGGTGAAAGATGACGATAAGACTCTTCTGGTTCAATAGTGAATAATTGCTATCAGAACTGACTGTGAGAGTTGCAAATGTAAGGGTAGACATTGTGTAACAAAAGGAGGGGAGTGGTTGATTTTGCAGTCCTGGAGCGGAGGACACTGGGCCCATCAAGGGAGAAGAGTAGCCTACGGGAGAAGCAGTGACTCCAGAGATGGAGGCAGAGATGATGATGGGGAGAGATGGAGCGGATGGGGACTCTGCACTCAGGGAGGGAGAGGGGCTGTGTGCTGACAGCCGGGGTGCAGGCTTGTGGGGTATACCCTTTGGTTAGTTGATGATGCAGGGAGGTGATTGTAATCATTGCAGTGAAACGAAATACGATAGGATGAATGTAAAGCTGATGTTTTCCCATGTAAAATATCACTCAACTCACAATAAAAACTTAAAAAAACACACACACACACACCAAAAAACCACTGTGGTGCTGACATAAGGCAGATCTCTTGAAATATGCTTTTAAGCAAGGAATGCGACGCCATCCCTCTTGAATTTGTTGTTCCCTGCATAGCATATTAAGCTATATGATTGATTCAAAATGGCCAATACCAGTCCACTTCAGCTCATCAGTATCTAGGATATCAATCTTTATGCATTCCGTTTCATTTCTGACAACTTCCAATTTTCCCAAGATTCATACTTTGTACATTCCATATTCTGATTATTAATGAATGTTTGCAACTGTTTATCTCATTTTGACACTTTCCCCATAAGCAAATGAAGGTCCTGTATTTCATGTTTAGATTATTAAGGGATGATTACATCTGTTTCTCCTCATTTTGAGTTTTGCCCATCAACAAATGTAGGTCCTGAAACCTTTGCTTCATTCCTGTCCTTACAGTTAAGTCGACTTTGAGGAGGCAGCTCTTACCCAGTTGTATTTTGAATTCCTTCCAACCTGAGGGGTTCATCTCCGCTGACAATGTTCCGCTGCTATTCATAATGCTTTCCATTTGTAAATATTCAGAATGGTCTGTCTCTCTGTCCTCCTTTTTAGTCTGTCTTAGTCTAGAAGCTCAGCTAAAACCTGTCCACCATGGGTGAGCCTGCTGGTATTTAAAATACCAATGGCATAACTTCCAGAAACATGCAAGCTGCCAGATTACCACAAACTGACGGATGAGTGGTGGGGAATAGAATGAAACTCACAAATAAACCGACTCATCAATTGATGGAGGTGCTAGTAAGTTCATTCAATGGAGAAAGAACAGTCTCTTCAACAAACAGTGCTGGGATGACTGGATCTCTACATGCAAAAGTATGAGGGTGGACCTATACCTCACATGACATACTGCTGTGTTAAGTGCCGTCAAGTCAGTCTGGCCCGTAGCGATCCTGTACAGGGTTTCTGAGGATGGGCTGGTAGATCTGATCACCCAACTGTGGTTCGAATCCAGTGCTTATCCTCTAGCACCAAACCAGGACTTATCACACCATATACCAGAAATACATTCAAAGGGAATCAAAGACCTAAATATAATATTAAAACTGTAATACTCTTAGAAGAATACATAGGGGTAAAGCTCAAGTCCCTGTTTTTAACAATGGATTCTCACAGACGACACTGACAAAAGAACAAGCAAGAAACCCAAAATAGATAACTGAAGTTCATCAAAATTAAAAATGTGCATCAAAGAACTTCGTAGGGAAAGTGAAGAGACTAGTTATAAAATAGGAAAAATATTTAGTAATCATATACCTGAGTAAAGGCTTACTAACCAGAATTTATAAAGAACTTCTATAACTCAACAACCAAAGGACAAATAAGTTCATTTCTAAAAGGGCAAAGGATATGAATCGACATTTCTCTAAGGGAAATGTACACATGGTCATCAAACAGAGAAGGTGTTTAACGTCATTAGTTACTGTTGTTGTATGACACTGAGTCAGTTCTGACTCATAGGGACTCTAGCTGGAGGGTTTGAACCACCAACCTTGTGGGGTTAGCAGTCCAGTGCTAATCCTACAGTGCCACACCAGGACTCACTATCAGTTATTCGGGAAATGCAACTCAAAACCATGGTGAAATACCACTTTACATCCCAGCAAGTCCACTCCTAGATTTATATCCGAAGGATCTCAGAGAAAGGGCTCATAAGCTCTTACAACAATGTTCACTGTAGCATTATTCACACCAACAAAAAGGTGCAAACCACCCATGTGTTCACCAACAGACAAGCAGATAGGATAAGCACTGGGCTGCTAATTGCAAGGTCGATGGTGGTTCAACCATGTGGCCTATGTACAATGGCATACTATTCAGCCACAAACAGAAATACATTCTGATACGTGTTATGATAAGAGTGAGCCTTGAGAATCAAGGTTTTTGCTAAGTGGGTTAGAAATAAGCAATAGCTCTGGTGGCACAGTGGCTAAGCACTTGTCGGGTAAACAAAAGGTTGGTGGTTTACACCCACCAGACACAAAAGGACAAATATTGTATGCTCACGAACCAGGGGGTACCATCAGTTAAGGGCAGGGAGAAATGGAGTGTCATCCCTTAAGGTAAAATGAATTTGTTTGTGTGATGAAAACCTTTTGGAAATAGATAGTGGTAATGGTTGCAGGAGTGTGGTGCCATACAATAAGCACTCGACCTCAAGGGCAGTGTTTTAAGCTTACCAGCTGCTCCTCGGAAACCCTAGACAGGGCCACTATGACTTGGAACGGGTTTGATAGCACTTGACAACAACAACAATGGTCGCACACCATGCTGAATGTAATTAATGTTACTGAATTGTTCACTGAAAAATAGTTAAAATGGTTGTACACATTTTATACAATCAAATGAAATTTTTAAAAAATGAAGAGCAGTGCTTGTCCTTTGTATAGGGCAGAGTCAAAGGTTCAGTAGCAACCCAGGTGATTCTAATTTGTAGCTAAGGTTGAGGACCAATATCATCCTTTATTTCCAATCAAGTATTCCAATTCCAATATTTCAGTAGAAGCCGAGTTGAAAGCTCAGCTTTCAATTAATAATAATTTATTCATTATATATTAATATGTAAATAATAATAATTTATTCATTACTGAGCATAATGAAGAGTAAGATGCACATAGAATGGACCTAACTCAGAAGAAATGGAAAAGCTGAAACAGAAAGCTTACTTGGAAGACCTCTGGGATGTTGACTTTCTGAGCACTTGTTTGTGATTGGACGGGGGCTTGGGGAACAAGGAGGACGACGAGCTTGGAGGTGGCACCACTTTTTGTGACAAAGTGATTGGCTTCTGGCCACTGCCTGTGGCACTTGGAATTCTGCAAGATGCACCATTATTCACTGTCCATAAATTGGAGTTAGGTAGTGTCTGGCTGCCAAAGATTGCCTACAAGAGAAAAGAAAGATAAAAAATGACGGATGGAGATCCCCCTTCACAATGCACCTACTGTGTGGGAACAGTAGGTTTGTAATCCTGAAATAAGACAAAAAGAAAATGGAAAATTATTTTTTAGGGACAATTTGTATCATGATGCTAGTGCAGGTCTACATTCAGAGCAGGAAAACGTTTTGAAGCATAAAGTTGAGGTGGTTTTGTGGAAAGCACACTGAATGGGCTAGCAACCAGGGAATCTGGGTACCTCGCGTTGCTCCACGATCTCCTTCAGTCTCAGGCATCGTTACGCTGAGCAACTATTTATTGTGAGTCTCCTCCTGGAAACCCAGTACACAACAAAACTGACTTGGGATTGACTCAGTTCCCACACACTTCATCAAGCTTTGAATAACTCAGTAAGCTTTGCACAGTTGAGGAAAGGAAAAAACCAGTGACCAAAAGGAGGAAGAGACTGGGGCAAAAGCCAGATCATTAATGGCCTGGGGGGCTTGGGAGCAGTTGTAGAACGCTGCTTGTTGATCTAAAGTGTAATATACAATTTCACATTAGAAAACTTATCCAAAGTAAAATTACTATGTGAGTATAATATCAACGAAAGGATACTTTTGTTTAGAGTATCCTTAAAGACTTAAAAATCACTATCTAAACGTTATCAACGCCAATATATATTTGTAGTTTAGCTCGCAAAAATTCTGACAATGAATTTAACTCACACAAATGATGTTGTTTTTTTGGTAGCAAATTTTGTTACTGGTACTTTAGTACTATTAATATCACTGTTAACATGCAGGTACTGTAAAAGCTTTACACTTGAAATACGATGAAGAGAAAAATAATACAACTTATAAAACATTTGGTATTCACATGATTTCTGAGACTTGATTCCCATCTGTAAACGCTACATTTAAACAGACATGGAAGAAACATCATTTCCTTATGAGGAAAATCTCTTAGAAAATATTTACCTGTCAGGCAGACTACATTTGTATTATTGTTGACTTATAGGAATTTCAATTCTTAAGATTTACAAGATGAACTGGGTAGCTTTTGTCAAATGTACACCAACCCATTTGTTGTCAGACCTGGGAGCATTTGATTTCTAGGAAAAGTGTTCTAAAGTCCCGGGGGGCTAGGAAGGTATGAGAGAAGTCAAATGTGTGATACACGGGCACATGACAAAGAAGAACAAAAACGTAAAGGATCTGACCATGTTCAAGCCCACCGCTCTGAGATGCTCTTCATCTCCGCAAACCCCGACAGGGAAATTGAAAAACAGAAAGAAGAGGAACACAAAAAAGTCCTAACCTTTAAGGCAAAGTCAGGAGGGCAGCGCTGCTACGTGTGCATGTACAGTGGAAGGCTTTCTATGTCCCAGAGGGCCAAGCAGCCCTGACCGCTCCAGCAAGCTTTAGAATCACCAAAGGGTCCTGCAAGGAGCCAGGCTTTGGGAACTAGCTCTAAAACAAACCTATCCCTTTCAACCACTGTTTCCATGTGTGAGGGCCTCAAAGTCTCTCTGTGTGTGTGTGGGGGGGGGGTAGGTAGGGAATTCTACTAGAAGGAAGGAAGGAAAAAAGAGAGGGAGAGGGAGGAGGCAGGAATGAACCACACTGTATTTTCACGACTTTATCTCAATTTGTAGTTGTTGTTTTAGTTAATTAAGTGCTATTAAGTAAGTTCTGACTCATAACGACCCTGTATAGGGTTTCCAAGGAGCTGCTTGTGGGTTTGAACTGCCGACCTTGCAGTTCAGTGCTTATCCTAGAACGCCATGCCAGGAGTCCAATAAATGATCTTAAATGTGATGAGTGCATGAAAACATCTCCTTCAGAATGGGAAAGGTCAGCAATTAGAATGAGGGCTGAAGAGTAGAGTCACCCATAAACAAATGCCTTGGATGAGTAACCGAGGAGGTAAACCCACTGTTCATAAAGAGCTCCTGGAAATAAAAACATTCTTTATTGGGCTGGATTGTTTCACGTTGTGAGGGAAAAGCCATCTGTAAGAATGTCTAGTCAAGAAATGTTGACATGGAGGGATTGGCAAGATAAAAAACTATAAACACATCCACACATCTATAGAAACGGCTGCAGCACAAGTGTCAATACACACTGGACATGCAGCTGATTCATTTTTGTTTCACCCACAATGTATATATATATAGCAGAATGCCTTATGCACAGAAGGTGCTTAATAAAATTTAGTCCATGCATGGACACACAAAAAAAGGTTGTTATCAACTATACATCTTCTAGTAACAACAACTAAATTCCTATGTGTGTGCCCAGCTAGTATTACTGAGTATTTTCATGAAAGACTTTATAGAAGAATCCTGATTAAAAGGGAGAAACACAGAAAAGAATTGCAAATCCTCATGGAATCTAAACTTTATGGAACCACGGACGCGGGATAAATTCCTTAAACTATTACTCTGAGAAAAATCTTTAAACCTTAAATCAAAAAATATCCCCGAAGTCTTCTTAAAACCAAACAACAGTTCAGCTTAACTAGTAAACAATGTCTTCCTTGAGCACTGTGCTCTCTGAAGATTGCTCTAGATGGTTGAAGCTGACAAGAGCAAATAGACAGACTAAATAGGAAACTTAGGGGCAGTGAGCTTATGCTAATGGATGAGGAACAACTCAGAAAAGGAGGAGGATGATGGTTGTACAGCTTGAAGAATGTTCTCAACGTCACTGAACTACACAAGTAAAAACTGTTGAACTGGGGTATGTTCTGCTGTGTGTATTCTCAACAACAAGAAAATAAATTATTTTCTTAAATTCCAATGTGTGTACAGATATATAACTGGAGAAGAAAGTGCAATTGTCAAGAATTTCATTCTTCTTGGGGCTACACCTGGTGGTGCAGTGGCTTCATCACTGGGTTGCTAATTGCTGTTCAAATCCACCAGCCCCTCCATGGGAGAAAGATAAGGCTGTCTGCTCCCATAAAGATTTGCAGTCTCAGAAGCCCTTAAGAAGCAGTGTGCTACTTTGTGCTACACAGTTGCTATGAGTTGGAATCAACTAGATGAGCGTGGGCTTGATGTTTTGGTTTTTGGGGCTGCAGAGTTTTATGTGCACATGCACAGGGCTCTGCTTGCCTCCCTGACCTCTGTGACTCAAAACACGACAGCAGTTTTGTGGAATGAAGACAGAAGGTATCCTAGGATGTATTTGTAGATGCCATACAACATCCGTGACGGACACATCTCTGAGATGGATGCACAGAACTCAGCATTACTTTAATAAAGGCATCTAAAGGGATCAATGAAGAAAAGACTGAAGTTGTCAAAGACTTCATTTTTCTTGGATCAACCATTAACACTCATGGAAGCAGCAGTCAAGAAATCAAATGACGTATTGCATTGGGCAAATCTGCTGCACAAGACCTTTTTAAAGTGTTGAAGAGCAAAGATCTCAGCTTGAGGACTAAAGTGCACCTGACCCAAGCCATGGTATTTTCAATAACCATATATGCATGTGAAAGCTGGATAGTGAATAAAGAATTGATGCTTTTGAATTATGCTGTTGGAGGAGAATATTGAAAGTGCCATGGACTGCCAAAATAACCAACAGATCTGTGTTGGAAAAAGTGCAGCCAGAGTGCTCTTTGGAGTCCTGGATGGCTAAACTTTGTCTCTTATATTTTGGACATATAGTCAGGAGGGACCAGTCACTGGAGAAGGATATCATGTCTGATATCCTTCTCCATGGAATCTCTATACAGGGTTGCTATTAGTTGGAACTGACTGGACGACACTTAATCATGTTTGGTAAGGTGGAGGGTCAGAGAAAAAGAGGAAGACCCAACGAGATGGGTCAGCAAAATGGCAGCATCAATGAGCTCAAGCGTGGCAACAATAGTGAGGATGAGCTAGGACCGCGCAGTGTTTTGTTCTACAGTGCACAGGGTCACTATGAGTTAGTAGCGACTCAAGGACACCTAACAACAACAAACAACGAAGGCATCTGCTATGAATAAGCAATTCAGATTTTCTCTGCCTTGATTAAAAACTACAATTTACAGTGGAAACACTGACAGTAAAACAAACTGAAGACTCCAAGGAAGGCAATGAATCATGAAGAAGTAAAGGCTGGCAGAAACTTACAAATGAAATCGTATAGAAGGTGAAATTTACGATGCAACCACCACTTCCCCTACTCCATCCTCCCTATCCCCTCCAAAAAAGGAATTTCATTCTTCTTGGATTAACACTCAACACCCATGGAAGCAAGAAATAAAACACTGTACTGCAATGAACAAATCTATGGCAAAAGATCGCTTCATTAAAAAAATCAAAGATGTCACTTGTATGTTCAAGGTGTGCCTGACCGAAGCATATACATAGGAAAGCTGGACAATGAAAAAGACCAAAGGAGAATTGACACATCTGAACTGTGGTGTTGGTGAAGAACACTGAATATACCATGGACTGCCAGAAGAATGAACAACTCTGTTCTGGAGAAATATAGTCAGAAAGCTCCCCAGAAGCAAGAATGATGAGACTTCGTTTCACTTACTCTGGAAATAACAGGAGACATCAGTTGTTGGTAAAATAGAGGGTCAGCGGAAAAGAGGAAGACCCTCAGTGCGATGGACTGCCACAGTGACTGACAATGGGCCCCAACACAACAGTAAGGATGGTGCAGGACAGGGCAGTACTTCATCCCAGAACACACAGGTTGCTTTTGCTACGAAACCATAGAAACACTGATTACACCAAAATATCAAAATGTGAAGCTACTGCTTCTTGACATATCTTCCATATCTTCTGAAGGGGGTGTTTCCATCTCCCTAACCTTCCCTAGGAATCCTGCTGTGATGCTGTAGGATAGGCACTGAACTGCTGTTGGTTCACAACAATCAGCTTCTCCTTGGAGACCCTTATGATGGTGGTGGTGGTGTGCTGTGATGTCAGTTCCAACTCATAGTGACCCTGTATAGGGTTTTCTGACGCTGTAAATCTTTACAGGAACAGAAAGCCGTATCTGTCTCTCGTGGAATAGCTGGTAGTTTCGAACTGCTGACATGGAGCCCTACTCGTAACCACTATGCTACCAGAGCTCCATGGAAACCCTATACAGGGTTGCCATTAGTTGGAACTGACTGGACGACACTTAATAACAAAAACAACTTTCCCTACAGAATTCTAGACTCTTTGATTCTGAGCAGACTCTGAAGACAAACTAAAGTATAATGAAATGTGCAAAGACCTAGAGTTAGAAAATCAAAAGGAAGAACATGCTCAGCATTTCTCAAGCTGAAAGAACTGAATAATTCATGCCTCAACTTTCAATATTGAAGGAATGTAAGGGCTAGCCATGGTATTTTCAATAACCTCTTAAACATGTGAAAGTTGGACAATGAATAACGAAGACAGTAGAAGATCCGATGCATTTGAGTTATGGTATTGGAGAATATTGAAAGTACCGTAGATTGCCAACAAGGAAATCTGTGTTGAAAGAAGTACAGACAGAATGCTTCTTAAGAAGTCAGGCTGGTGAGACTTTGTTTCTCATACTTCAGACATGTAATCAGAGGAACCAGACCCTGGAGAAGAATATCATGGTTGGTAAAGTGGAGGGTCAGTGAAAAAGAGGAAGATCCGCAACAAGACGGATTGGTACAGTGGCAGCACCAATGGGCTCACATGTAACAATTGTGAGGACGGTGAAGGACTGGACAGTGTTTTGTTCTGTGGTGCACAGGGTCACTATGAGTTGCAACTGTCTTGACAGCACCTAACAACAACAAAGGCAAAATATTGAATGATGCATAAACCATCAAAAGAAGATGGAAGGAATACACAGAGTCACTACACAAAAAACAAAGGGTCGATGTCCAACCATTTCAGGATACAGCACAAGATCAAGAATCAATGGTTTCAAAGGAAGAAGTCCAGGGCACACTGAAAACACCAGCAAAAAGCAAAGCTCTAAGAATCGATGGAATACAAATGAAAACTGACACAGAACTGGAGGCACTCCTTCATGTATGCCAAGAAATTTGGAAGACCTGGTCAACCAATTGGAATAGATCCATATTTGGGCCCATTCCAAAGAAAGGTTATCCAATGGAATACGGAAACCATCAGACAGTATCATTAAAGTCACATGCAAGTAAAATTTTGCTCAAGATAATTTTTTAAATGTTGCAATTTTTAGTACATCAACAGAGAATTTCCAGAGATTCAAGATGGATTCAGAAAAGGACATCAAAATAGGAATATCATTGCTGACATCAGACAGATCTTAGCTGAAAGAAAAGAATGCCAAAGAGATGTTTACTTGTAATTTACTGACTGTGCAAAGGTGTTTGACTGTGTAGATCGTGACTATGGATAACATTTCAAAGAATGTGCATTCCAGAATACTTACAGATCAAAAGACAGTGGTTCAAACAGAGCAAGGGGATACTGAATGGTCTAAAACAAGGAAAAGCGTGTGCCAGGATTGTAGCCTTTTACCACACTTATTCAATCTGTATGCTGTTGCGGGAAGGTAGAATCCCCACTGAATAGTTTTCACCTTGTCTAGATAGGTCTGGTAAAAGGAGATGGGGATAGGATTCTTTTGATTCAATAGTTAATAATTGTTATTATGACTAATTTCAACAGTCACAACTGTAAAGGTAGAAGTTTTATAAACATAAAGGGTGGAGTAGTTAACCTTACATTCCAGGAACAGAGGACCCTAGGACCATCAAGGGAGAAAAGTATGAGCGTAATGTGGGACCCTAACCAGAGAAGCAGCAACACCAGAGATGGAGGCAGAGATAATGACCTGGAGAGAAAGAGAGCATCTGAGGACTCTGTTGTTGTTAGGTGCCATCGAGTTGGTACTTGCCCTTAGTGACCTTATGCACAGCAGAATGAAACACTGCCCGATCCTGGGCCAATCTCACTACTGTTGCCATGCTTGAGTCCATCGATGCTGCCATTTGGCCAATTCATCTTGTGGGGGGTCTTCCTCTTTTCCTCTGACCCTCCACTTTACCAAAATTGGATATCCTTCTCCAGTAACTGGTTGGTCCCTCCTGACAATATGTCCAAAGTATGAGAAACGAAGTTTGGTCATCTTGGCCTCTAAGGAGCACCCTGTCTGCGCTTCTCCCAAACGGCTCTATTGCTTCTTTTGGCAGCCCATGACACTTTCAATATTCTCCTCCAACACCATAACTCAAAGGCATTATTTAATCAATTCATGTATCTGATATATATGATTCAAGATGGTGGATCGGGTAGATATGCAGTGAGGAGCTCCATCAGCAACAACACAGAATACCAGGGCAAGCAGGCTCAGGGGATTGTGCTAGAACTCTGAACCACATATAAAGGAATATTTTGAAGATTTGAAGGCTTACAGCTAGGGGAATTTGTAGCAGAATCTGAGGCCTCTAGACTCATGGAAAGAGAGGGACTGATTGCTGGCGGTGAGGAGGCAGACTTGCAAAGGTACCCTTTGGTTGTACACATTTATTTCTGAGTGGTTTTGTGTACATAAAAAAACCCAAAAAAACACAAAGGAAATAGAAGCAAATACTGTTAAATGATGATGCACAGAGGGGATTGTAATCATTGCAATGAAACAAAATACGATAGAATAAGTGCAAAACTGATGTTCTCCCATTTAAAGCACTAGTCAATTCAGAATAAAAGCTTTGAAAAAAGGAAAGATTGCCCTTTTGAAATCCTAACAAATAGCTGCCATAACTTTCCAAGCTGACCTCTCTGCCATGAATTTAACTGGCCCAGCAGATCCCTTAGGATGTAATATTTTGATTGGACCAACCTTGCAGTTCAAATGGCTTTGCAGTCTGGCGCATTAACCCACAGCACCACACCAGGACTCCAGACCATCAATTACTCATATGCAAATTCAAACTGAAGCTGAAGAAAATGAAAACAAGTCTACGAGTGCCAAAATATGACCTTGAATATATCCCAACTGAATTTAGAGATCATCTGAAGAACAGATTTGATACATTAAACACTAAAGACTACAGACCAGAAGAGTTGTGGGATGACATCAAGAATATACAGGTAGAAATAAAAAAGTCATTGAGAAGACAAGAAAGAAGGAAAAGGTCAAAATGGATGTCAGAAGAGACTCTGAAACTTGCTCTCCAGCATAGAGCTGCAAATGGAAGAAATGAGGAGGTCTAAGAGCTGAAGAGAAAATTTCAAAGATCAGCTCAAGAAGATAAAGCCAAATATTACAAAAAGTGTGCAAAGATCTTAAGTCAGAAAACCAAAAAGTAAGAACACGCTCAGCATTTTTCAAGCTGGGGGAACTGAAGAAAAAATTCAAGCCTTGACTTATGTTATTGAAAGATTCTCTGGGTAAACTATTGAATGATGCAGAAAATAACAAGAGAAGATGGAAGGAATACACAGAGTTACTGTACCAAAAGGAAATGGTTAATGTTCAACCATTTCAAGAGGTAGCATATGATCGAGAGCCAATGATACTGAAGGAGGAAGTCCAAGATGCATTGAAGGAATTGGCAAGAACAAGGCACCAGGAATTTATGAAATAAAAATTGAAATCTTTCCAGAAAGTGAGGCGGCACAGGAGGCACTCATTCATCTCTGCCAAGAAATTTGGAAGACAACTATCTGGCCAACTAATTGGAAGACATCCATATTTGTGCCCATTCCAAAGAGAGGTGAACCAACGGAATGTGGAAATCACTGGACAATCTCTTTGATATCTCATGCGAGTAAAGTTTTGCTAAAGGTAATACAGAAATGGCTACAATCATACACTGATAGAGAAGTTCCAGAGGTTCAAGCCGGATTCAGAAGAGGCCGTGGAAAGAGGGATATCGTTGCTGATGTCCGATGGATCTTGGCTGAAAGCAAAGAATACCAGAAAGATGTTTATCTGTGCTTTGTTGACTATGCAAAGGCTTTCAATTGTGTGGATCATGGCAAGCTATGGACAACATTACGAAGTATGAGTATTCCGAACACTTGATTGTGCTCATGAGGAATCTGTACCTGGACCAAGAGTCAGTTGTTTGAACAGAACATGGGAACACTGCATGGCTTAAAATTAAGAAAGGTGTGCGACAAGGCTGTATTCTTTCACCATACTTATTTAACCTGTATGCTGAATAAATAATCAGAGAAGCTGGGTTCTATGAAGAAAAATGTGGCATCAGGATTGGACGAAGACTCATTAACAACCTGCAATATGTAGATGATAAAACCTTCCTTGCTGAAAGTGAAGAGGATTTAAAACATTTAGTGATGAAGATCAAAGAGCACAGCCTTTGGTATGGATTACATCTCAATGTAAAAACAAAAATTCTCACTACTAGACCAATAAACGACATTCTTATCAATGGAGAAAAGATTGGAGTTGTCAAGGACTTCATTCTTCTTGGATTAACTATCAACACTCACAGAAGCAACAGTCAAGAAATCAAATGATGTATTGCATTAGGCAAATCTGCTGCACAAAACCTTTTTAAAGTGTTGAAGAGCAAAGATGTCAGCTTGAGGACTACAGTGTGCCTGACCCAAGCCATGGTATTTTCAGTAACTTCATATGCATGTGAAAGCTGGACAATGAATAAGGAAGACCATAGAAGAATTGATGCTTTTGAGTTATGGTGTTGGAGGAGAATATTGAAAGTGCCATGTGCTGCCAAAAGAACCAATAAATCCGTTTTGGAAGAAGAGCGGCCAGAGTGCTCCTTGGAGGTCAAGATGGCCAAACTTCGTCTCTCATACTTTGGACATATTGTCAGAAGGGATGAGTTGCTGGAGAAGGATATCATGTTTGGTAATGTGGAGGGTCTGAGAAAAAGAGGAAGACCTCTACCGAGATGCACTGGCCAAGTGGCAGCATCGATGGGCTCAAGCATGGCAACAGTAGTGAGGTTGGCCCAGGATCAGGCAGTGTTTCGTTCTGCTGTGCATAAGGACACTATGGGTCGGTACTGACTTGATGGTAGCTAACAAGAACAATCTTATATGGGAAGGAGCTCAGGTAGCGTAGTGATTACAGTCAGGCTGCTAACCTCAAGGTCAGTAGTTCGAAACTACCAGCGGGCCCGCGGGAGAAAGATGAGGTTTTCTGCTCCCGTAAAGATTTGCAGCCTCGGAAACCTTGTTCAGGGTCACTGTGAGTCAGAACTGACTCCACAGTACTTAACAACAACAACAATACTACAATGAAAGGTACTACAATGACACTAAGACACATGGATTACTTAGAGAACTTGTTACCATTCACTAATCGTACAGCCTTGTGAAACATGCTTAGTTTGGGATAAACTTGTGCATATGTAAACTAGAGCCCTACCGGCAATATATATATATTTTTTTATTACATCTCATTTGCACCTTTTAAATTTTGTCTGTTTGCACAGTTATTTATTATAAAAATTATTAAAACACCAAGTTCTAATAACACTAAAGCAAGTAAGAAATTAACTCTCAGTATAAGTTAAAGTTTCCAAATTAAGCCAAGTTTCAACCAGGTGGGTTATAGAACTCCCTATTAGAGATGAGGAGGAAGAAGAAACTAATACACACTTGTCAAATTTTGTCGAGTTGGTTCTGACTCATAGTGACCCTGCATAAGGTTTCTGAGGCTTTGAATCTCTGGTGAGAGCAGAAAACTTCATCTTTCTCCCTCAGAGTGACTGCTGGGCTCGAACCACTAACCTTGTGCTTATCCTATGGAGTTACTGCGCTAACACTTATGGATGCACAATGCAGACTATGTCATTGGTGGAAGGCAGAAACAACTAAGGGATGTGGAAAAGACTTATGAATTGGCAGCCAAATATGCATACTCAGTTGAGTATAGGATCTCTCTCATTTGTAGACAGGGTGACCTTTTCGGCTCACTTCGCTTTTCTGAAATTTAGCTTCCTCTGAAGTAATGATACTTACACTTCCCTGGACGGTTAGCAATTAAATTAGATCATCTAATTAAATCTAGCTCAAGTATTTAATAAAGGTTTTTCAAATAAATCAAACAACCAGGCATACAATAAACACTCAATAAATGTTCAGTTCCCTCCCAAACCTCCACCTCGGTATATGGAGGAACCAAAGGATGGGATAACATACAAGTTGGCCTATGGGTAATGATCTGTGAATGGTAGTGGGTTATACCTTTTTCAACATATTTCTGCTCTTATGATAATGTTTGTTGTGAGAGTAAACGCAAGAAACAAAAACATATGTTTAGGTTCCCCAAACCATATTACTCAACTCTCTTTAGCAGACATAACCTTCTCTTCTTCTGGACACTTATAGAAACTTATTTATATGCCTCTTATTACATTGAGCACATTTTGTCTTTCAGTCATTTAAGCATGTATTTTTCTCCCTTTTGGACAGTGCATTCTGAAAATAGTTGAATTTGTGTCTGATTAATTTCTTTTCAATCACAATGTCTCGTGCATAAAAAGTGCTTAGTATTTACTCCATGAATGAAAAAAGAATTACACCAACTCTTTCTCTTTTACTATCAACAATTAAATTCCAACACAAGAAAACAGACGAGGGAGTGTTTACACATAGCTTTTTAACAGGACAACTCCCTACATTTAGTAGACTCCCTAGTGGTTTTTTTGTGTGTTAATTCACACTTAGTTACAAAATACAACTGAGCCCTTCTGCAGATACCAAACAAAAAAACTCCATTATTTTGGATGCAAATTTTAATCTAGGAGCGTAGACACTGATATTCTATTCTCAGATTAGTCTTTTCTTCAGGAACAAAATAAAATTGGATGCGTATGCATTGGACAGTGAGTTCATTACAAGCAACCAAATGGATTCCTCACTGACTTGAGGAGAATCTCAATCTACTACAGACTCAAGCTTCTTTAAAATCCAAAAGCATACTCTAAGATACTTCTCAAACCTGGAACTGAAATCACTCCCAAGAGATCACCTTTAAGTTACATAACAGATCAGCTCATTAAATAAACATGATAACTGGGCTCTTAAAACAATTAAGCAAACAAAAATCAACTATCGGAGACTAAATAGTCAGCATTCATCCTAAAGCAAAGATGAAAAGGGAAGAGAGGAGAGGGAAGCTAGATTAATGGAAACGGGACAACTCGAATGGAAATGAGATTGTTGATACATTGTGAAAACCAGAACCAGTGTCACTGAGCAATATATGGAGAGATTATTGTTAAAAGGGAAGTCTAATTGGCTTTGTAAATAAATGTTCAATAAAAACACAGTAAAATATTGCTGTGTTTTTTTTTAAAGGAAAAAAATAACAAAAACCAACCACCACAAACCGAATAAATTCCAGTGAAGACAGAACCCTACGTTTGATGAAACTCCTCCCTCCTTTGTTTTTTTTTTAACACAATAAAAGTAATGTGCGCACGCACACACACACACACACAATCCAATGCAGTATAAATATTGTTGGTAGGTGTCGTTGAATCGCTTCTAACTCAATAGCAGACCCTACGCACAACATAACAAAACACTGCCCAGTCCTGCAACATCCTCACAATTGTTACGTTTGAGCCCATTGCTGCTGCCAGTGTATCAGTCCATCTCATTGGGGGTCTTCCTCTGTTTCACCAACCCTCTACTTTACCAAGTATGATATCCTTCTCCAGGGACTGGTCCGTCCTGATAATATGTCTGAAGTATGAGAAATGAAGTCTTATTCTGGCTTCAAAGAAGAATTCTGGCTGTATTTCTTCCAAGACAGATTTGTTTGTTCTCTGGCAGTCTGTGGTACTTTCACTATTCTTTGCCAACACCATAATTCAAATGCATCGATTCTTCTACGGTATTCTTTATTCATTGTCCAACTTTCACATGCATATGTCTGTAAATACCATGGCTTGGGCCAGGCGTACCTTAGTCCTCAAACTGACATCTTTGCTCTTCAATACTTTAAAGAGAGGTCTTTTACAGCAGATTTGCCTAATGCAATATATTGTTTGATTTCTTGACGACTGCTGGTAGATTCAAGCAAAATGAAGTTTTTTTTTTTTTTACAACTTCCAGCTTCAATTTTTTCTCATGATGTGATTTATTGGTCAAGTTCTTTATACTGAGGTGCAATCAATACTGAAGGCTGTAGTCTTTTATTTCAAGTCTTATTTGCTTCCAGCCAGCAAGTTTGTGCCATCTGTGTATCGCAGGTTGTTAATAAGTATTCCTCCAATCCCTATGCCATTATTCTTCTTTATGCCATGCAGCTTCTTGAATTATCTGTCCAGCATGCAGACAGAGTAACTATGATGAAAGGCCACAACCCTGATACACTCCTTTCCTGATGTTAAACCATTCAATAACTCCTTGTTCTGTTCAAATAACTCCCACTTGGTCTACATGTAAAGGTTCCTCATGAGCACAATTAAGTGTTTCGGAATTCCTGTTCTTCACAAAGTTATCCATAGTTTGCTATGATCCACATAATCGAATGCTTTTGTAAGTCAACAAAGCAAAAGTAAACATCTTTGTGGTGTTCTCTGTTCTCAGTCAAGACCCATCTGATGTTAGCTATGATATCTCTCTTTCTACGTCTTCTGAATTCAGCTTGAGCCTCTAGCAGGTCTCTGATGATGTACTGCTGCAATCGTTTTTGCATTTATCTCCAGCAAAATTTTACTTCCATGGATACTAATGAAATCATTTGAAGATCTCTGCATTCTGTTGGGCTACTTTTCTTTGGATTGGGCACAAATACCTATCTTTTCAAATTGGCTAACCAGGT
This sequence comes from Chrysochloris asiatica, assembly GCF_000296735.1. Lineage (NCBI taxonomy): Eukaryota > Metazoa > Chordata > Mammalia > Afrosoricida > Chrysochloridae > Chrysochloris > Chrysochloris asiatica. The sequence goes on from NW_006408597.1 coordinate 431,411, forward strand.
AACTATCTTCTAAATTTCTTGTCACATATGAGTGAGCACTTCCAGTCCTGCAACAGTTTGTTGAAATATTTCAATTTGTAGTCTGTCCATTTCTGGAGCCTTGTTTTTTGCCAATGCCTTCAGTGCAACTTGGACTTCTTCCTTCAGTACCATTGGTTCTTGATTATATGTTACCTCTTGAAATGGCTGAACATCAACCAATTCTTTTGGGTACGATGACTGTGTATTCCTTCCATTTTCTTTTGGCCACTGAATCTTTCAATACTTCAAGTTGAAGCTTGAATTTGTTCTTCAGTTCTTTCAGCTTGAAAAGTGCTGAGTATGTTCTTCTCTTTTGTTTTTCTAACTCCAGGTATTTTCACATCTCATTACAATACTTGAGTTTGTCTTCCCAAGCTGCTCTTTGAAATTGTTTAGCAATTTTACTTCATTATTTCTTCCAGTCACTTTAACTTCTCTACATTCAAGATCAAGTTTCAGAGTCTCTTCTGACGGTCACTTTGATCTTTGTTTCTTGTCTTTTTAATTGCCTTTTTGCTGTATGATGTTCTTGATATTCTATAACTACTCTGGTCTTGGTCATAGTGTTTAACACACCAAATCTGTTCTTGATGTTAGGTACCGTCAATTTCACTCCAACTCATAGCGACCCTAAGCACAACTGAATGAAACACTGTCCAGTCCTGAGCCACTCTCACAGTCACTGTTATGTTTAAGCCCATTACTGTGCCAATATATCTCGTTGGGGGCCTTCCTCTTCTTGGCCAAACATGATGATGTCCTTTTCTAGGAAATGATCCCTTCTGATACGTCCAAAGTATGAGAGATGAAGTCTTGTCATTCTGGCTTCTAAGAAACATTCTGGCTGTACTTATAACACACATTTGTTTGTTCTTTTGGCAGTCCATAGAACTGTTAATATTTTTCTGCAACACCGTAACTCAAATGGACCAATTCTACAGTCTTCCTTATTCACTGTTCCACTTTCACATGCATATGAGGCCACTGAAATACCATGGCTTGGGTCAGAGGCACTTCAGTCTGTAAATTGATAATCTTTGCTCTTGAACACTTTAAAGAGGTCATGTGCTGCAGACTTGCCTAATGCAATATATCATTTGATTTTTTGACGGCTACCTCATGAGGGTTGAGGGTGGACCTGAACAAAATGAAGTCTTTGAACTACTTCAATCTTATCTTGATTCAATCTTTATCATGATGCGCTTTATTAGTCTAGTAGCGAGTATTTTCCAAAGGTTTTGGTCTTTGATCTTCATCAGTAAGTATTTCAAGCTCTCTGCTTTCAGCAAGCAAGGTTGTATCATCTGCATACCACAGGTTGTTAATGAATCTTTCTCCAATCCTGATGTCACATTCTTCTTCATATAATCCAACTTCTCAGATTATTTGTTCAGCATACAGACTGAGTAAGTATGGTGAACGAATACAATTCTGGTGTACACCTTTTCTGATTTTAAACCATTCCGTGTCTCCTTGTTTTGTTCGAACAACTGCCTCTTATTTTATGTACAGGTTCTTCATGAACACAATTAAATGATCCAGAATATTCATTTCTTCACAATGTTGTCCATAGTGCCATCAGTTCTGAATCATATGCTACCTCTTGAAATATTTGAACATCAACCATTTCCTTCTGGTACAATGACTCTGTGTATTCCTTCCATTTTCTTTTGATGCTTTCTGCATTATTCAATATTTTGCCTATAGAATCCTTTAGCATTACAAGTCGAGGCTTGAATTTTTTCTTCAGTTCACTCAACTTGAGAAATGCATGTTCTTCTGTTTTGGTTTTATAATTCCAGGTCTTTGCATATTTCATTATAATGCTTGACTTTATCTTCTCAAGCTGCCCTTTGAAATTTTCTCTTCAGCTCTTTCACCTCCTCATTTCTTCTACTTGCTTTAGCAAGTTGAAGATGTGTATGTTGTTGTTGTTGTTAAGTGCCGTCGAGTCGGCTGTGACCCTATACAGGGTTTTCGAGGCTGTAAATCTTTACTGGAGCAGAAAGTCTCATCTTTCTCCCGCAGAGCTGCTGGTAGTTTCGAACTGCTGACCTTGCGGTTCGCAGCCCGATTCGTAACTACTACGCTACCAGAGTTCCTTATGTTGTCATCTTTTATATTGTTTTAAAAAGATATTTAATATGGACAAGTCATTGATCTTGCAAAATTCTTTCATGTGATCTCCAGCATTATTTCTGTCATCAAGGTCATATTTTCCAACTATTGATCCTTCCTCTTTGTTCGCAACCTTTGCATTCCGATTGTCGGTAATTATCAATACATCTTGATGACATGTTTGATCAATTTCAGACTGAAGAAGTTGGTAGAATTCTTCAGTTTCATCATCACTGGCTTTTAATGGTTGGTGTGCAAATTTGAATAATAGCGGTATTAACTGGTCTCCCTTGTAGGCATATGGATATTATCCTATCACATATAGCATTATACTTCAGGATAGATCTTAAAATGATCTTTCTGATGATGTATGCAACACCATTCCTCTTCAATTTGCCATTCCTGGCATAGTAAACCATATGACTGTCAGATTCAAAATGGCCAATGTCAGTCCATTTCAGCTCACTAATGCCTGAGATATTGATCTTTATGCATTCCATTTCCTTTCTGACAACTTCCAATTTCCCTAGAATACTTCATACATTCCATGTTCCAAACATTAATGGATGTTTACAGCTACTTCTCTTCATTCTGAGTGGTGCCACATTAGCAAAGGAAGGGTCTGAATGTTTTACTCCATTGGCGTTATCACAGTCAACTCTATTTTGAGGAGGCACCTCTTCCCCAGTTGTATTTTGAGTGCCTTCCAACCTGAAGGGCTGGCTCATCTTCCAGCAGTGTATCTGGTGCTATTCATAATGTTTCAATAGTCAGTATTTGGGTGCCATCTGACAGTATTCCTCTGTTATTCATAAAATTTTCAGCAAGTAAACATTCAGAAGTAGTCTGGCTCTCCTACTTCCTAGTCTGTCTTAGTCTCGAAGCTCCACTGAAACCTGTCCACCATGGGTGACCCTGTGTGCATTTAAAATACCAATGGCATAGCTTCCAGAATCACAACAACACACAAGTCACCACAGTAAGAAAAACTGGCTGATGAGTGGTGGGATCTGTTCTTGAGATGGTCTCAAAATTCAGGTGGGACAGACTCGACATATTTTTCAACATAAATGTATGCCATCTCAAAAAGTTGATACTCTCTTCAAATACAACCAGAAGCTTCTAGATTGAGGCTATGTGGTTGGATGTTCGTATATATGCTCTAATGTACTGAACGGATAAAGAAATAACTGCAATGCTCTATCATCGGAAACGCCCAAGATCCAGTGTCCACATTACTACAAATTCTCAGGTGTTTCACTGACGCCAAGGCTAAGTGAGGTGGGATTAAGTAAGCAAGGCTGATAAGAAGAACTACAAGCAATGTTAACAGCAGACACAGAATCTTCAGCAACTGTGTTTAGACTGGAAGCAGAAATCATCTTCCCAGACCCCATAACACCTATATTGGTCCCAATCTAACCTCACTGCGTGTATTGGTCACAAGTGACTACACTTCATGTTGATGTGCGCTATTTGTCGTAATTGTCGTAAAGGACAGAAGACTCTTTGGTTCTCTGCAATTTATAAGAAATTGAGGTTTGGATGTGTAATATCGGCACTGTGCACTTGTGGGGCTGCTCTGCTATCAGGTAACATCCTGGGAATGTCAGAGCTGTGTAAGCAGTGGCCTCTACTCAAGGCCTGGCCACCATATACATGACTTTTGCTTCTTTATTGGGTGTGGGAAACAACCATGCTACAGCAAGGAGACTCAGAGAAAACCACAGCTTGTGGGTTGGCGAGGCCCCAGGCAAAAGACTCCAAAGGCCCTCCTTCTCCCACAACGGAAGGGGACTCATGGGTGGGAAGGAGGAATTTCTGATAGACAGAACACAGACTGTAACTTGGAAGGATACAGGGAAACAAGATCTGGGCTCGCTTACTAGAAAGATAATACTGTTCAGAGATTAAATTCTGGGTGGTTTAGAAATTTGTAAAAATTTATTCCTTCCAGAAAAACACTCCTCCTTTTAGCCTTCACCCAGGCTTCTTGGTGATGGACCAGAGCTGGACAGCTATTTGTAATGAAATAATCTCCTCTCTCACCATCCCCCTCTTTTTTTTTTTTTAGAATTAAGGGAGATTAAAGAAGGCGAAGCTAATCTCTATTTGCGCAAGCTAATGACTTTTAGCCAGTCTCTTTTTCACAGCCCTTTGCACAAAAGTCTGATTTCAGAAGAGCAAACATTTCTAGGCTTGTTTCTCCCACATGAGATTGTGTCCTAACTTGGATAAAGCTCCCACTACATATTATACAAAACCACTTCTCCTGGGTTTCTCTCTGGTCTCTCTCAGGTGCTGGGCTGGGAACTTGTAGACTACTGATCATTCACCTTACCCACCAGGCTGAGAGCTGTTCAAGGAACAGAAACACATTACAATTCTTGTGTCGTCATATGGTGCTGTAAAAAGCTTGGGGCCAAGGTGAGGGTGAGGGTAGCTGTTTCTATCTTGGGAACAACAGGCTTCCAAAAGGCCTTTGTCTCACAATGGAAGGAGTTTTTGGCTGTCTTCCATTCACAATGTTTGTCAGCTGGGACAAGACTGGAGCCTAAGTAAAAGAAATATAGTACAACTTCTAATATTGTTACAAAGCACCAGGCGGGGCTATGACCCCAACAGGGAGAGGGCAGAACCCAGAGCATGCTACTGTTCATAGGGAGAGACCAACCACTCAAGTATCTCAAGACACGACATTGTTCAGTTTTCTGGTGGCACTAGAGCCTTGCAGCTCCATGTTCAGCAATTAGAAAAGGTGGCTCTTACTAGTTCAAATGATCAACTTGAATGGATATGACTATAAAACCATTTAGGCATAACGATTATCCACTTCTGGTGTGGTGCTTGTAGGATAAGTGCAAGACTGTAAAGTTGGTTTGAGCCACAAGGTTGGCAGTTCAAACTCATCAGTTGTTCCTCGGAAACCTATAATGGGTTGCTATGTTTGGGACTTGATGGCACTTAACAACATTATCCAGTAGGACTTCTGGTGTGGAGCTACAGGGTAAGCAGTGAATTGTGAACCACAAGGTTGCCAGTTCAAACCCACCAGCTGCTCCTCAGAAACCCTATACAGGGTGGTCATCATGAGTCAGAACCAAGTCGTCAGCAGTTAATAACCACCACCACAACAACGTCCACTAACCAACGGAAACCAATGTGTTTCACATAGTGTCTACGTCAACTGTACTTGCTAAGACTTGAGAAGTAATGCAAGTAATTAAAAACAGATATTTAACAATCATCATGGGCCTCTGAATCCTTCATTCAGTGACACTGAAGATACTACCCAGGAGTCTCTGAGGTGGTTTTCCAGTGGTAGAGACACCGGTACTACTCTTGGGTTGGGTATGGATTATAAGTACAAAAGCCCAACTGTGAAGCAGCTGGATGAGGTCAAGATATGTCCAAAATCATAAAACCCAGTGAAATGAACTAGCCCCAAACATCACACACATGAGCTCGCCTCTGTTAGCAGCAGCCCCACCCCACCCCGTTCTAACAGCACCAATCTAACATTGTAGAAAAGACTGATATTCCATGGCAAATTTAGACTCATAGAAACTTCTTCAATTCTGCGTTGTTTTCCATCTCTTTTGTATCTCCCTCAATACCCAGTAGACAATGTGTGACCAGTGACTATACACACACAAAAGCACACACTGGGATTGGCAGACTGAGGGATATTTTTCTTTTTTTGTGTGTAAATACTTTAATACATGTTCACTAGAAAAAGGAAGACGGTTTTAAAAGTCATTTCTAATTCTACATTCTACACACACATGCACAACCAGGCCACCACCAATTTGTCAATTTGATTTGCTATTTAAGAAAAGTGCTGTGTCGCCGATAGGGAGAAGTGGGGTAAAAGCAGCAATGAAGCGGCAAGCTAAGCCCTTCAATGTTCAGTGGGCTTCTGTGGACCCAGATGGGGACCTGGTTGGCCAGCAGTGTGGGGAGACCTGGGGACTCTTGGGCCCAGAGTCAGTGGTGTGGCCACAGAGGACTAGAGTGGAGAATGAAGCTACCAGCTGATAGGAAGAGAGGGCATACACATAAGAACACCCACACCTGCAGATGGTACCCATGTGACCTGGCCCCGATGAATGCATGCTCAGAACTCAACCAGGAGAAGAAAGAAGAGGAAAAAAAAAAAAAGAGTGACCTGATACAATTTGATGAACTTGACCTACACCTATGGATACAGTAACCCAAAAGAGGGAACAAATACTTACAGCAAGAAACATTCTCACCCCCTCCACACACAGAGTAGACAGAGATGGGCAACTTAGACATTGGATACCCAAATTGGGGGGAGGGGGGACTATAAAGGCGAGAAGTGACTGGCTTACAAGCTTTCAAGAGGGAACCTAGAGCTAGGGGGCATGGAGAAGACAGAATCTCCAGTGGGTACTATCCAATCTGTCTAGGCAGAGCTGATGAAATGAAATGAAGAAGGGTCACTTGTGATACAATAGTGAATGATTGTTATCAAGACTGATTGTGAGGGTTGGAAATGTAAAGGTAGACGTTTTGTAGCAAGGAAGGGAGTGATTAACTCTCCAGATTAGGAGCAGAGGTCTCTGGGACCATCAACGGAGAAAAGCCGAGAGCAGGACCCTACCCAGAGAAGCAGCGAGGCTCGAGACGGAGGCAGAGACGTGGAGTGATGAAGCAGCTGGGGACTTTGGATTCAGAGAGGGAGAGGGACTGTGTGCTGAAGAATGGGAGTGGGGAGGGCGTGTAGGGGGCGGGTTTATAGGGTATACCCTTTGGCCAATTGATGATGCATGGAGGGGATTGGAACCATGGCAATGAAACGATGTCTGGTGGTATGAATGTAAAACTAAAGTTCTCCATGTAAAATATCATATAATTCACAATAAAATATGGAAAAAAAAAGTGCTGTGATAAACATGTCATCGATATATTTTTATATATGCTGAACCATTTCCATAAAAAATCATTTCCTTGAAGTAGTAGAATAGCTGGATCAGACAGATGCTTATTCATATTTTCTTTAAAATCTCCTTTGTAATATATCCCCAAACTGTCCCCTGTAAAGGTTGGACCAATTTCCATTTCCATCCATATGTCTAAGAGGATAAATTTCCTTACCTTTTCTTGATTATTAGGAGGAAGTACCTTATGTTCCATGAAAAGCTGACTGTTCACAGGGAGGTACCACAACTGGATGGCAATGCGGTCTCTATTCTTCTTTATGCTTATGAGACATGTGTGTGCTTGTGCAAACGTGTCAACCACCAACAGATTTTATCCTTAAATTAACTGCTCCTTCTATTCTTTCTTTTCATATCTCTCTCTAGTAATTGTGAACAAATTAATTTTCAGTTACCCAAATAATCAAATATTTGTTTGCTTGTTTTTTTAAAAGAAAATTAATACTTCATGAGTCTTGGACTTCTCCTAAAAGACTTAAGATCACTTTTGAAATTTCTGCTCTGGCGTGGGAGGCTTAACTAAAACCTCCAAATTAAAATGAGAATTTTATATACATTTTAAACAGATGTAGCAGTCTCCTTCTGCAAAGATTACAACCTTGGAAACCCTATAGAAAGTCCTACTTTGTTCTACAGGGTCACACTGGTTTGACAGGGTCACACTGGTTTGATTTAGAGTTTTGCTGTTGTTGACAGCTGTCGAGTCAGTTCCAACCTGTAGTGACCCTGTATAGGGTTTCTGAAGAGTGACTGGTGAGCTTGAACCGCTGACCTTGCAGTTCAAATGGTTTTGCAGTCTGGCGCATTAACCCACAGCGAGTTTATGTATACTTAAAATAAATATATCATAAGTGCAATTAACTTTTATTAATTGCTTAGAGCTCTACATGTTATTAACGTAATTAATTTTCCCAATCATTTGAGCTAGTTCCCACTACCATTTCCACTTCACAAAAAGGAGAAATTAAAAGACAAAAGATTCAGTAATTTGTTAATGACCACACTGATGATGTGTAGTATGGCACTGAAGGTTAATGCACTGGACTGTAAAGTTGTTTGAACCACAATGTCGGCAGTTCAAGCTTACCAGCTGCTCCTCAGAAACCCTATACAGGGTTTCTATGGGTCGCCATTTGTAGATAAAGGTCCCTATTCTAATAACATGTCTATGCCTTAGGTTCCTGTTAATGAAATGAAATAATTAGACAAGGTAATTTCTAAATTCCTTTCCAATTTTAAATTCTGATTTTATCTGGATTATATAACAACCTGCGATATGCAGATGACAAAATCTTGCTTGATGAAAGTGAAGAGGACTTAAAATATTTACTGATACAGATCAAAGACCACAGCCTTCAGTATGGGTTGCATCTCAATGCATGGTGGTGGTGGTGGTGTGCTGTGGAGTGGATTCCGACTCACAGTGACCCTGCATAGGATTCTGAGGCTGTAAATCTTTACGGGAGTAGAAAGCCTCATCTTTCTCCCATGGAACCACTGGTAGTTTCGAACTGCTGACCGTAAGGTTAGTAGCCTGACTCGTAACCACTATGCTACCAGAGCTAAATCCTCACCACTGGACCAATTAACAACGTCATGATAAATGGGGAAAAGAACTGAAGTTCTCAAAGACTTCATTTGGTCTGGATCCACTGTCAACAGTCATGGAGGGAGCAGTCAAGAAATCAAGCACTGTAGTGCATTAGGCAAATCTGATGTACAAGGTCTCTAAAGTGTTGGAGAGCAAAGATGTCAGTTTGAGGACTAAGGTGCTACTGACCTCATATGCGAGAGTGGAACAATGAATAAAAAAGACCATTAGGAGCTCTGGTAGCGTAGTGGTTACGAATCAGGCTGTGAACCTTAAGGTCAGCAGTTCGAAACAACCAGCTGCTCCGTGGGAGACAGATCAGGTTTTATACTCCCGTAAAGATTTACACCCTCGGAAACCCTGTACAGGGTTGCTATGGGTCGGCACTGACTCGACGGCACTTAACAACACTTAACAACATAGAAGAATTAATGCGTTTGAGAATATTCTGTCAGAAGCACAAACCTGCATTCCAAGAAGTATAACTAGAATGTTCTTTAGAAGCCAGGATGGTGAGACTTCATCTCTCATACTTTGGACATGTTATTAGGAGAGACCAGTCCCTGGAGGAGGACATCATGCTTGGTAATCGGAGGGTCAGGGAAAAAGAGGAGGACCCCCAAGGAAGATGGACTGACACAGTGGCCACAGCAATGAGCTCAAGTGTAACAACAATTGTGAGGTGGAGCAGGACTGGGCATGTTTTGTTCTGTCATGCGTAGGGTTGACGTGAGCTGGTACCAACTTGAAGGCACCTAAAAATAACAACAACATCAAATGTATAACTCATCTCATTTTGCTCAGAATCTCACATGGTGTATCCACTGTGCACATCCTATTCAGACCTTCTTGCCATATACTCAGTAGGCATTTTTCCTGTGGCTACATGCTGTCACAGATGGGATTTTCCATTCATCTCATACAAAGTTATGCTGTGAGTCCCTCATGCGCCCACAGATGCACAGAAAGAAGCTGCAGGTCACAGAGTGAGGGAAGGGAAGAAAACTGGTTTGCAGCAGCTGTAGCAAAACCATGTTTGAAGGACATACAACACACGAGATTGGTAACAAACAGCTGGTAGGTGAACAGTTGCCTCTTAACATAGCCACGGCCAAGTTAGAGTTCTGAATTTTGATTATGGAACGTCAACACTTCCTTTTATACTTGTGTGTGGGGGAGGGTGTGGGGAGAGGATACAGCAACAGCAGCAATGAGCCAGAATGCCCTGAGTGATGGAGAATGTGTAGAATGAGCCGGAATGCCCTATCAGAGAGAAGATGAATGTGTACAATGAGCCGGAATGCCCTGAGTGATGGAGAATGTGTAGAATGAGCCGGAATGCCCTATCTGAGTGATGGAGAATGTGTAGAATGAGTCAGAATGCCCTATCTGAGAAATGGTGAATGTGTGCAATGAGCCAGACTGTCCTAGCTGAGCGACTAAGAATGTGTACAGTGAGCCGGACTGCCCTATCTGAGCGATGGTGAGAATATGTACAATGAGCCACAATGTCCTATCTGAGCGATGGTGAATGTGTATAATGAGAAGTAAAGGTAGAGGGCATTTCTGTCAATGGGAAGCATGGTAACGTGGAAAAGATTTCAGGCCTTTGAAAACCCTGACTTGGTTTAACATTATCTCTGCAATTAATCAGTGGTATGACTTTGGGTAACTTAAATGCCTTAAGCCTCAGTTTCCTCATCAAGCGGATGGAGAGAATACTGCATCGGGCACACAGGAAGTATCCATGCACTCAGTATCCATGCCTTCCTCTGTTCCTACCCAGAATGGCAGGGTACACCTCCCTAGTGGCAGCTTACAAAGCAACCTTAGGAGACAAGACTTCCATTACGATCATTAGTGGATGAACAAAATGAACTGTTTATATGGTATGAATACTTTAAAACTAACTATACAACGATGTCATCTGTGATATTCATATTTATAGATATGTGTCATGTTTCTAGGTAGTCTCTTCAAAAATACCTATCACAGAAATAAAATTAAAATAGCATTACCAGCAACAATAACAGGGTTAAAAGGACAAAGTGGTAATTGGAGAGAGAATTCCAATGTTATTAATAACAGTTCACACAAGTGCTGTAAACCTCCTAACTTCTAGAAGGTATTTCAAGACACCGGTAGTCCCTGACACCACTGGCTAATAATAAAAGCATACAGAGAGGGGTGAGTTGTAAAGTATGGGGATTGGGAAGATTTTTAAGCCCAGGCACACCTCATTACATTATTTCCTTAAATAAGAATTTGAGGTAACTGGGATAATGTCTGGGTTTAAGTTTCAATACATGTAAATTTTTTCTTCTGAGACAGTGCATGGGAAAAATAGGAGACTGGTTAAGATACCTGAGAAGAACCATACACATACAATTTTACAGGCGTCAGTGGTGGTGGTGGTTTTGTGCTGTGGAGTCAGTTCTGACTTATAGTGACGTTGTACAGGGTTTCTGAGAGCAGCTGGTGGATATGAACTGTCGACATTTCAGTTACCCATCCAGAGTTTGTCCTAGAGTGCCACACCGGGACTCAATACCTCTCGTTCCTATTTACTGAATGTCTACTAAGCGTCAAGTGCATTATCAGAGAGCTAACGCAGACCATGAGCGTAAGGAACTTGGATGCTGGTGGTTGGTGGACATGGGTTCAAATCCCAGCTCTACCATTGAAAACCCACAAGTGTCCCTGAGGAAGTTATGAAATAAAAATGGGCCTAAAAGGCGGACAGTTGGGGTGATTCAATAATACAGGTAAATACCAGGCTCAGAGACTGACACATGGTAACATACTGAGGATGACAATATTCATGTTAGCCTAATAGGTGCACATGACCATCTCTAAATTAGACATAAGGAAAATGAGGTCCAAAGACATTTGAAAACCATATTTCAGGGGACAGACTGCATAGGGCCAAGATTTTATCCAAGGATTTCCTGACTCCAAAACCTAGTGAGAATGCCTACTTCCCAAACAGATGAATGTAGCTTTATATGTGTTGTGTCAGGCCTATTCTGTGTGCATTATTAGTTTCATAAGAGAAGAGTTTTGCTTGGAAAAATGTGCTAAATTAAGTGGTACTAGAAAAAGAAGTAAGAATTAAAAGCTAGAAACGAAGTGGTATCTGAGGTTCTGATAAATGTCTTAGGGAAAAACAAAATAAACATATCAACAAATAAATTAAAGAAGCAGTAGGTTATGTGAGTCAGATTAAGATGCTTCAGGAAGCCAAGCTGTGCACAGGCGCACACACACACACACACACACACACACACACACACACGTTCCTCGCCCTGCACAACCCAAGTCTAACCGGCCTCTAGTCTGTAGAGGCCTCTTGCACAGCTGGGCTGCTGGTCTGCATTGGCCGTGCCACGCTGAGGAGATGGGGGCCTGATGAAAGTCTCCTTGTCCCCCCTCCCCCTGCCCCACAACTCAAACACACAGCAGGCTGAAGTTAACAGTATTCACTCCTGTATCGGGGGAGGGTTTTTCTAACCACATGCAATGAACTTTTAGGAGCACAACAACAGGACTTGGCTGGGTTTGCACGGGAATCCTTTCCACACCTGTGAGGTTCTGCATGCTGACACTGAGCTGCCCCGCTCTGCCTGTGACAGGAACAACGGTGTCTGCTGGCATGACGGAAAAGGGGAAGCAAAACGCATGTGGAGCAGAAGGACGAGGAGACTTCGGGATGAACCGTTTTTCCTCTGTCAGAGTTACCTAATGAATGTTGAAGATTTAGTCTCCAAAAATTGAAGGGCTTTGGAAAGAGAATGAAGGAAACCAGTGAAGAATCAGGATGTTTTAAAAATAAACCTCCCACAGCATATACCTCCCTCCTCCACCTCCACCCCCCTTTGTTGTTGTTTAAAGAAACTTCAGCAGTTCTGCCTTGGCCATCAAAATGTCCTTAATTTTTCTGCGTTTTGGGCTCTTTTTCAGTCTGGATGAGGCAGAGAGAAGAGTGGGAGGGAAGGGGGGAGGGGCTGGGAGCAGAAGCTTTAACAAAGGATCATTTTAACAGAAACTACTGAGTAATCGCTCTGTCCTGGGCCAAAAATAACATCAGCTCCATGTCGGCAATTAGAATCAGGTCAGTCAGGCCTCACAGCCGGGCAGTCCTCCTCACAGACCCCAGCCTGGACAGATTCTCATGCTGATGTCACTGGTACTCACTGTAGCCTAAGAAAGTCCCCCAACTCAGCTAGAACAAAGACTTGAAGCCTTCTCCTTCAGGGGCACAAAGCCAGTATGAGAAGGAAGTGAGACCAATAAAGGACATGAGCGAGAAGACGCCCACTGGGACGGATCATTGCATGATCAGTTCATTCCCCCCTCTAGATTACCCAAAGAAGCTCTGGTAGTGTAGTGGTTACGAATTGGGCTGTGAATCTCAAGGTCAGCAGTTCGAAACTACCAGCTGTTCCACAGGAGAAAGACGAGGCTTGCAAACCCTGTACAGGGTCGCTATGAGTCGGAGCAGACTCCATGACACATAACAACAACAACAACAGATTACCCAGAGAAACCAGTCATCTCCTCAACCACCTTGAAGCTCATTTTAGATGAGTTAGTATGTGGAAAGCACCTGGAACAGTGCTTGGCCCAAGGAGTGTTAGGTTAAGTGTTGGTTATCAATAAAGCAAAGAGGGAGGGCACTGTCCCTTTGGTTTCCTTATCCACCACAAGACTTGAATCCTGGGAGCAATTATTGCTGAGCAGAATGTACTCTGATAAGAAGAATGAGCAAGGAGTTACTTGTTTCCTTACTTTTTAAAAATAATATTCCATTGTGTTTTGGGTGAAACTTTACAAAGCAAATTAGGTTTCTGTTTAACAATTTTTATACAAATTGTTCAGTGGCATTAGTTACAATTTTCACGATATGTCAAAAATCTCTTGAACTACATTCTGGTTATTCTGTTGGGCAAGGAGGTATTTTGATAACTTATTTATAAGGAGACTTGTTGAGTAGTAGATGGGGTGGAAAAGGTAGAAATAAAGTTTCTATATAAAAAGCTGATTGCCTCAGGGCAACACTACATTTTGACACATCCAAGTATTCTTTCCAAAAGACAGTGAACAAGTAAGAGATGTCTAATCTCTTCCCCTTTAGATCAAGTAGTTACCAAAAGTGTGGTTCCCAGAATAACAGCATTATCACCCGGCAACTATAATGAACTACTCGGGCCCCACCTCAAAGGGGTTGAATTAGGGATGGGGATGGGGACGGGGTGGGAGGGCAATCTGGGTTTTAATAGGCCCTCCAGTGAGTCCTGTTGCTCCAGATCAGGAGTCTTCAAACTGTGGCTGTAGGCCAAATCCAGCTTGCTGCCTGCAAATAAAGTTTTGTTGCAACGCTGCCACATTCATTTGCTTATGACCTGGTGATCTACTTCCCTAAAACCAGCCACTGAAAAACCTCTGGAAAGATGGCAGACTAGGCAGATGCCTTACACACACCCTCTACAACAAAGATGTGATTGTTGTTAAGTGCTGTCAAGTCGGTTCCAACTCATAGTGACCCAGTATAGGGTTTCCAAAGAGCAGCTGGTGAGTTTGAATGGCAGAACTTGTGGTCCAGTGCATATTTTATAGTGGCACACCAGGTCAACAAACATACGAGAGACCAAATGAAGCACACACAGATGAAACCCTGGACTAAGGAGCGCAGGTTAGGGCAGTGGACTGAGTGCTTGCTGGCAGGACTCTGCTCTCTGGGATGGTTGTGATGCATGCTGGTATGAGGCAGGGCCATGCTGTGCAGTTTTGGTGCCTGGATTCAGGCAGGCTCAGTTCCAGACCTACGGAACCTGCAGAGCTACCAGACCATCGTTGTTGTTGGTAAATGCATGTCATTGAGTCCATTCTAACTCATAGTGACCCTGTCTAGGGTTTTCATAGAGCAGCTGGTGTGTATGAACCACCAACCTTTCGGTTAGCAGTTCAGGACTCCAGATAAGCATTAGTGTAGCAGAAACCCTCATTACCTAGCAGCCACCTTACCTATAGTTGCTATGTGGTCCTAACAGACACTGAAACCTGCTCCACCAAGGGCTTTCATAAACTACCTCCAGACTGAGTGCCCTGAACATAGGTAACACCTAGGTCCATAGCAATTCCATCTAGGGCCAGGAACTCCACTGTCACATCCCTCTTGCACCCACCTTGTCAACTCCTTGGCTGGCAGGAACCCCCCCAGAGTTTATTCCTCTCCAGGTCCAAAAATTGTGTGCTTATTTTCCATTGTTTTTGGTTTATTTATCCTTCCTTCTTCTCTTTCCGTTCCCATGAAGTATATCATTTCAATCTCTCTGTTTGTTTTTCCTTCTTCTGTTTCTCATTCCCTCCCCACCTCTTTTCTTCCCCAAACTTTTGGTCTTTCTTTAATATTCTCTACTCACTTTCTCTTTTTATCATCCGTCTCCCTGATATTTCTAAGATTTAAAAAAATTTCTTTATTTTCTCTCTTATTTTTTTCTTCTATAGCCCCATTTTCCTGTTCCTCTTTTCTCTTTCTAGTAATTAGGTTCCCTTTTTCTGGTTATTACCATTTTCAAATTTCTTTTTTCTCCTGTATAATTTGTAATTTTCATTGTTAGTTGCTTGTTTGTTGATTCTATTTTGTTTTCTTGTGTGTGTGTGTATGTGTGTGTGTGGTCTTCTCCCCTTCCCCAGCTGACAGGAGACAGTAGCCATGCCCATACAGCCCAGCCACAACCATGTATGCCATAGCTCCACCCACTGGGCAAGAGCCAACATCAGCTCCTAAACCACCTGATCAACAATAGCAGCCAACATCAGAAAAACCCACCGTACACTGAGGTGCACAAATGGTTAACCGAGAACGGTGCCATACCAGAGGCTGAAAGAACCCCAAAGAGGATAGATCCCCAAAGAAAATCACCAAGACAGATAATAATCAAACTTTACAAAACCAAGACAAGGAAAGAATCCTGAGAGCAGAGCAGCTCAGAAAAAAAAAATTACATACAAAGGAGAACCATTAAGAAGCTATGATTTCTCAGCAGAAGCCATGCAGGTAAGACGACAATGAGATGACATATACAAAACTCTGAAAGAAAGAAGTTGCCAACCAGGAATCAGATCTCCAGAAAAGGTGTCCCTCAAAAATAATGGTGAAATTAAGACATTTCCAGACAAACAGAAGTAAAAGGAATTTGTAATAATTACACCAACTTTACAAAAAACACTAAAGGGTGTTCTTTGGACTGTGAATCAACAACTACAGACAACAACCTCAGATTACCATACGTGACAACATCACCCAGAACTCAATTCAGCTATAAAAGTATTTAAAGTAAAACAGACCTATAAGACTGAAAATAGGGACCCAGAGATCTCTATTTATAATGAGATCAACTACAAAGCAAAAGAGCTAACAGTGTAGATACAGAACTTTCAAATGGTGAGGCAGTCAAGTAGATTTCAAGATAAAATAGACCTTTATAAACAGGGAAAAATGAATAAATTATGGGGTAACCTCAAAGAAAATTAACACATCTTCACATCAAAATTAAAAAGAAGGAAATCAGAAAGATTTAGTAAGCATTAACACACAGAAATGAAAATGACAAGAAAACCCACAAGCAAAATGAATTCCATGCAGAAGATTATGTGGAACAAAGAAACCAGCAGCACACACACACACACACACACACACACAGCAAAACGACAGCAATCAATTCATACCTATTGAAAATTACATGGAATGTAAATAGAATTAATGCATCAGTCAAGAGACAGAAGAGCAGAATAGATAAGAAACAGGATCCTTTAATATGCTGTCTACAAAAGACACATCAAAAAGATGGAGACAGTCTAAATGCCCATCAACTAAAAAATAGTTAAACAAACTTTGGTACACACACACATAATGGAATACCATGCAACACTGAAGAATAATGATGAATCTGCAAAACACCCCCCAACACAGATGAATCTGGAAGACATTATGCTGAATGAAATTAGTCAATCACAAAAGGACAAATATTTATGAGACCAATGTTGTGAAAAGTTAAGAAAAGGTTTTCTTGATAAAAGAAACATTCTATGACGGTTACGGGGTAGGGGGAGAATATTATTCATGGGTTAGAGTGTAGACACATTCTACCATGGGTGATGGGGCAGGCAATATACAATAAGAGGGAGGTTGGCAGAGGAAAGAGGAAGGTAGTGGGTGATCCAGGGGGGAATACAGCAGGTAAGTGAACAGAGGTCAATACTGTTAGCGGATGGTACATGGAAGGAATTGCAATCATTGTAATGAAGCAAAGTGTACGATTTGTTGAATGTAAAACTGATGATCTGTTCTATAAACTGTCACAAACGTTCACTCAATTCATAATAAAAAGTCACAAAAACAAAAACAAAACCCTGCGCAGCACAGTTCTACTGTGATACACACGAGGTTGCCATGAGTCCAAGTCGGCAGGAGGGCAGCTGGTTTTATGGCTGTTTTCTCACTATCTTGGCAGTGCTGAATAGTTGCAACAGATGCCCTGTGGCCTGTAAACCGTAAAAGCTTTACTATCTGGCCATTTATAGAAAAAAATTTGCCAACCCCTGCTCTGACCAAGACAACATTTTTCAAATTTCCAAATTACAAATCAGTGTGTAAAAACCTATAGTTTCAATTTTCTCAATTTCGCCGTCATGCTCTCCTTGACATAAACGAGGTCACACCTGTTTCTTGTGCCTGTGACAGTGACTCCAGGTGACACTCCTCTCTCACAAGGTCAGTCTTTTGGCAGAGCAGGTTCAGGGAGTGGAGATTTCCAGAAGAAGGTGTGCAATGTGAGACAGAGATGAAGATCCAAGCTTTCTCCGTCGGAATGAGGAGACAGGAGACGTGCCCATGGCTAAACTCACATCCTGACCCGGAATTTGCCTTCTTGAAATGAATGCTTTTAGTAAGCTGGATACCCAAGGGCTCTAATGGGAGGCAGACAAGGATGGGAAGCTCTTCTGCATGCAAGAAAAGCCTCATCATCTTTCCCAGGACATTTACTAGGCAATCACTATTGAAAAGCAGAGTTCATGCAATTCACGTACAGTAATGTAGCATAACAAAACACCACCTTTCACATTCTGTTCCACAAAAAGTTCTGACTTACAGATGAATGCTAGGAAAATCAGATAATTAACTAAACTGTCAGATATGTCAAAGGTAACCTATAATTTAGAAAAGTGAAGCTGCAAAGCACAGAAATCATTAGCATGAGTACAGAATTACCATCTCTGTTTGAAGGGTTACACACAAAAGAGGAAATACAGAAGACATCGAGAATGCAAACTATGTTTCCACAATTTGGTGATAATTTGAATTGTCAGGCCCAGCACAATCCATAAGTTAAACAGAGGCTTCAAATGTAGCCGGCTTTGTTCCTTCTGTTATAGGCTGTTAACTTCAAGGGCAGCAGTTCAAACCCACCAGTTGTTCCACAGGCGAAAGATGAGGCTGTATGCTCCCATAAAGGTTTACACAATCTCGGAAACACAATACAGAGGTGATGTTGTAGGATAAGCACTGAATTGTAAAGTTGGTGGTTCAAACCCACCCAAGGAAACCCTATACAGGGTTGCTGTGAGTCAGAACTGAGTTGACACCACACAACAACAACATGAATTGGAACTGAGTTGAAGAGAGTGGGTCTGGTTTGATTTTTGTTCCTTCTGTAGAATGATTCTCAATGTCCTTGCAAATAATGTGCTCTCAGAGACGAAATACTATTCTTGTTCAAATATTTAGTAACTCACTTGCTCTTTTACTTGTCATAAATTCTTCACGCTACTAAGATTTCATCTCTTTAATTCTCTCACTACAGTTTCAGAAGTTTAGCTTTATTCATTTTTACCTAAATCAGCTGTGGTTTGGAAGAACAAGAGAATGAAAAAATGATGTTATGCACATATATAAAATGATGATGAATGATTTTCTGTCCCCTCTCCAGGAGATACAAGATAACTCCCTTCTTGGGAGTTCTGTCTCCTCCTTAAGACATGTATTCTGACAGATTCTTTGAAAAAAAAATTTTTTTTCCATATACTTCATAGTTCAGTGAAATTAAAGCGGTATAATCCTCAGTGAAAAAAGAAACCCATACAAGGTACTCGGAATTCTCAAAGGAATATGAGCTGCTGGAAGCTAATCCAAAGACTAGAAAGAACTTTAAATTGAAGCAGTACCTAAAAATGAAAGTCAGCAAAACGCTCTCCTTCTCCAAAGCTTCCATGTCCTGCAATCGTCTTTTTTTTCATCCAATATTTCCAGGACTGGATGTATAATCTAAAAGGTACTGACATGCTAGTTTCATTAGGGTCGTCTACGGCATGTCAGGGAACTAAGGCTAAGTAGTGATGTTTCCATTAGCCATCATCTGATAATTTGGTATTCTCAAGACCTCTGAGTGACAGGGAGTTCAGAAGTTTAGAAAATTCCAAGAAGTTTACACAGATTAAATAAATAAAGCTATGTATTTATTAATATCCATCATTATGATAATGAATAGTGACATCAATAATCACAAAGATTTTCTCAGTGAGGACCTTTCCATGTGGCAAAGGGCAGTGCAACAGTCAAAATGAGATGCTATAGTCCATACCTCCCAGAAGATGAACATGGTTTTTCTCCAGGAAAAATGACTTAAGGCACTATTTCACTAAGGCCTGCAATTTTTCGGTTACAGTTTGAGTTAGCAGAATATACAGAGTGCAGGCAGAGATAAAGATGATCAAGTAAGGAGCTATGCTGAAATCACAGGATATGTCTGGAAAGTAGTTAAAAGATAAGTAAAGGCACAGAACCTAATGCTCATTGCTTTATTTAGAGGAAAAAGAACTTTGGTGAAGTCTGGCTTAGCCTTTGGGTAAATATTAATTTTGCACAAACTATGCATGGCATTTTTTAAAGAAAGAAGCAAATGACATGAGATCAAGAGGACAGAAGGTATTCCTGTAAGTAAGCAAATATCAGGGAAACTCATAGAATCATACAGCTAGCTAATAACCCTACTATAGTACATAGCAGCAGAATCTAATGATAATCCTGGATTACTTAAAAAGAAAAAAAAAAATTAATCCTGTACAGCCTGACCTTTTTGTGACGTCATTCTTCCACTGTAATTGGGACCATACTGATTTTGCTAGTGCAATATACTTGTGTAGGTCAGTCACATACATTATAAAGAGTTTCTGTCACTTAATAGACAGTAAGTGGTGGTGGTGGTGGTGGTGTGCCGTGGAGTCGGTTCCGACTCATAGCGACCTCGTTCATGCTTCTGCTCACAGATCACCGTGCTTGCAGGATTGTGTATTTACCTCTTTTCCTTAACTCTTACACTCCTTTCAGTGTCTTCTCTTGCTCCCATCATTTTTGCAGACCTCTGTCTTATTGAGTATTACCTTGCCCTGCTCCAAGTTAACACGTCACTACCAATAGCCAATAAGTTACCCCTCCTCCCCTCCCACATCTGATAACCATCAAAAAATGTGGTCTCCTATGATATTTGTCCTTTGTGATTGATTAATTTCACTCAACATAATGTCCTCTAGGTTCATCCATGTTATGAAGTGTTTTGCAGATTCTTTGTTAATTCTGGAATCTTATGTAGTGTTCCATTGCAGGTATGTAGGTCTTGTTTTGGAGGAAATGTTTTATGACAATGAAAAAAAATTAAAATCCTTGCTGTTGTGGAATTCACACACTACTGAAATTTTGATTCTCTACGGTCAGCAGTTCGAAACTACCAGCGGTTCTGCGGGAGAAAAATGAGGCTTTCTGCTTCCATAAAGATTTACAGCCTTGGAAACCCTGTGCAGGGTCACTATGAGTTGGAACTGACTTTACGGTACTTAACAACAACCACTACCCAAAGGGAAAGCAAAAGTTACCCATGGAGTGGGTAGCTGGTTGGAACCACTGACCTTTCAGTTCGCAGTCAAAGCACCAGGGTACACTTGTTAATAAGAAGAGGTGTCCAACCAGAAGACCGTCTAATGATCACAATTTCTTCCATGAAAACCTTGAAAGTGGTTTATTCTTTGAAAACTTTTGATATTGTTACCAAGGATGAATTCATATGTGCTTATGCAGGTAACGAAGTAATACATTTAGAAATAAAGATATCTAGCACGCTAACTTGTAGTTATCTGGGAGTTGGATTTTCGGGGAGGTTACTGAATGAAGATCATACAGAAGAATGGGTAAACACTCCAAAAGATGGGATTTTTATATACAAACATTCAAATCAAAGTGCAAACATCAAGCAGTGACGTGGTATCGCCTTGGAGCACAGTCATTGTATGGCTCCAGACTCTTCCCTGAGAATAGACTCTCCGTGAAACAAAAAACAATACAAAGCTTTGCCCAGGTTTCCCACTGACCTTTTTTTTTTTTTCCTTTCTTCCTACCAACACAAGGATGTTATCTTGAATTACCTGGTGTCGGGCTCGACTTTGGTCCAGAAGCTGCCGTGATTGAAGTTTTTGTTGTTCAAGCTGCTGCAGGGCAAAATGGAGCTGGTAACTGCCCGCGGTGGGGTGATACTTGTGCTGGGGGGCCACCCCTGTTGCCTTGCTATACGCGTTGTTCTCTACCTCTCCCTCCCAGGCAAAGCCACCTGTCTGCAGGCTCCTGAAGAGAAAAAAAATGAGATTTCTTAGAATGTTTGTGAGGACCATCTAAAGGAAAGAGGAGAAATGTGTCAGATCTTCGTCCTTTATAAAACTAAATCCAGTGGAAAATTATGAATCTCATGAACAACCTGACTCCCTGTTAAGTTGGACGCTCCTCATACACAAGGAAGGGCAGGTTTGCTTTGCTCTCCACTCGATTCCTACCATCAAGCTTAAAGCTTAGTGCATGCTCAGTATATAATGA
Organism: Chrysochloris asiatica; assembly: GCF_000296735.1. Classification (NCBI taxonomy): domain Eukaryota; kingdom Metazoa; phylum Chordata; class Mammalia; order Afrosoricida; family Chrysochloridae; genus Chrysochloris; species Chrysochloris asiatica. The sequence goes on from NW_006408597.1 coordinate 453,024, forward strand.
ATAATGATTCAATGTTAAATGTTGAATTAGAAATTTCACTATCCTGTGATTTATACAAGGATCTCCATGAGGAGCCCTAAAGGGCTTCACATGGAGAAGAGCAGGTTAATGTAAGGTACAAACAGAGGTACAACCACCTCTAATATCGACTTGGAAAGGCTAGAGGCTAGGGGTGACTACATAGCTTTCTTGCTAGTCCTCAACTCTTTCTTCTTGAAGGAAATACATGTTTTAGAAACCCACTAGTGAAGTATCTAATTCTTTTTTAGACGCTATTTATATTTATGTCTCCATTAAGAGATGACATCATCTTCCATTGACCTCACCAGTATTCGCAGTTAGGCTGACATTCAATCACACACATGAGGCAAAAAGGCCTTTTGACTTGTCAGCCTCTACTCAATAGTGAGGTTGGCCCAGGATCAGGCAGTGTTTCGTTCTGCTGCACATAGGGTCGCTATGAGTTGGTACCGACTCGATGGCACCTAACAACAACAACAACTCTATACATTTGCTAAGTACCTTGGACTATCGTCCCAGCTCAAGTTCTTAAAGTCTACATTCTGGTGACCATGTCTGTGTACATCTTGTGTATGTCTAAGTTGAATTCCTTACGACTACAGGCTCAGATGTGACCCCTCTCAGTTCATTTTTTTTCCAGTAGAAAAGTGTCTTTTTCATAAACATTTTAAAACAACAGTCTTATTTGGCAGTCCTTTAATCTCCTTAACACTCTGGTTACACCCACTCCTCACTTACCAACATGGTTAGGTTCCAAAGACTGCTTAATGCAAAACCAGCATTAAGCGAATCAGGGCCAGCCCCAATCTACAGCATTCAGTAAAAACAGAGGATAAACACATCAGATCACAAAAAGGAGGCCTACATCATTACGTAAGTGCTGCCAAACCACTGCAAATCATGACTCAGCCAAATTGACACGTAGCTTTAACCTCTGAGTCAGCATTATTCTTGCCTCCCACCTCAGCATGCATTACTGCCAGATGTACAATGTTAATGTGCAAAACTGTCAGCAAGATTTTTTTTATTATTGTCATGCTAAATGTCGGATAACGAGATAGCCAATAAATGAGGAGTACATATATTCTTCTGTGGACTTTAACTTCCATGTGGTGTTTGCCCCCCGCCTTTCTTTGGCGTATACTCACCAGAATTGTATACATGGAAGCTTATAAAGAATTTCCCCAAACCCTTACTAATGGGGCTTCGACAAATGAAACAGTTCCTAATTTAAGAGAAATAATAGTGATTTAATTCACTGGGTGTTTCTTCTTTTCTTTGTAAATTCCCTTTGGAGTGACTAGGCATTCCAATGGCAGAGAGGCAGTAGCACCAGGCTAAGGTTACGCAGGCTTTCTTGAGTTCCCACCCGTCGATCACCTGGTTATTTATAACCTGGAGTCCTAATGACTCTAACAGAGTGCTGTGGCAGTAACAGAGTAGAATGTGCGTCCGGTCAAGAAGTCCCTGCTTGACCAGGCTGGAGCAGCTAGAAGAACAGAAGATACTTCTGGAAAGAAAGACCTACAGGAAAAATACAAAACAATAGAGGCAGACCGACTGTTACTACAAGAACAAGGAAGTTGCTTGCCCAGGGGACATCAAGGCAAGTTGTCAGGTCCCCTCAGGACAAACCCTCTTCCAAGACTAAAACTCAATGGGAATACACGCTGTGATTGGTGACCATGCTCGTCACCCATAAGGGGAAGTGAGGGAAAAACAGCAATGAAGTGGCAAGATAAGCCCTACAGTGTTCAATAGACTCCTGTGAACCCGGGTGGAGACCTGGTCGGCCAGCAGTGTGGCAAGACCTGGGGAGTCTTGGGCTCAGAGTCAGTGACATAGCCACAGAGGACTAGAGTGGAGAGTGAAGCGTCCAGCTGATAAGAAGAGAGGGCATATGCATAAGAACACCCACACTTGCAGATAATACCCACTTGACCTGGCTTCAATGACCGGATGACCAGAGCTCAACCAGAAGAAGAAGAGGAAAAAAGAGAGTAATCTGATAGAATTTGATGAACTTGACCTACACCTATGGATGCAGTAGCTCAAAAAAGGAAACAAATCCTTACTGCAAGAATCATTCCCAACCCCTCCACACAGAGTAGACAGGGATGGCTACCCAAAATAGGGGGTGGTTGGTGTGTGCTACAAAGGCAAGAAGTGACTGGCTTACAAGCTTTCAAGATGGAACATAGATCCAGAGGGCGTGGAGTAAGGTAGAATCTCCAGTGAGTAGTATCTAATCTGTCTAGACGGGGCTGATGAAATGAAATGCAGATAGGTCTCTTGCAATACAATAGTGAATAATTGTCATCAGGACAGATTGTGAGGGTTGGAAATGTAAAGGTAGACGTTTTATAGCAAGGAGGGGAGTGATTAACTTTTCATTCTAGGAGGGGAGCTTCCTAGGACCATCAAGGGAGAAGAGCAGAGAGCGGGACCCTACCCAGAGAAGCAATGATACCTGAGATGGAGGCAGAGATGATGAGAGCAGCTGGGGACTTTAGACACAGAGAGGGAGAGGGGCTTTGTGCTGACGAACCGGGGGGTGGGGGGAAGCAGGCTTGTAGTGTATCCCCTTTGGTTGGTTGATGATGCATGGAGGGGAGTGTAACCATGGCAATGAAATGATATACGATAGAATGAATGTAAAACTAATGTTCTCCCATGTAAACTATCACATAATTCACAATAAAACATTTATTTAAAAAAAAAAAAAAAAAGAAGTCCCTGCTCTTGTCTTGACTGTGACCACCTTCCCAGCTTGCTCAGGGCAGGTCTCTGATTTGCTTTTCCTTACCTGTCCCAGACAAAGAGACTGCCAAATAGCTGGCTAAGGGTAGGTCTGAGCAATGTACTCTGAAGTTTATGGATGGAAGGTTTTCTACTCAGATAACCTCATCTTTGATATGTCACATCCCTTACTCATCTACCCCCACAGTTTGGCTTCCACAACTCAATTGCACAATTAGATATACTTCTAGCTAATCTTCTTGGAAAACAGTACCAAAAAGCTCAGCACTTATTTATGAATTCTTTTGAGTATGACATTTGATCTTGGGTGATCCCTCTTGAAATGCCTCAATGTGCATAGTGTTAAAAAGTCATGATCTTTCCCCAGGGACTTTCAGAGGTATGGAGAATGTGGCAAGCACCGACAGACTATATAAATAAGTACCCTAACTAACTACCTTACTACAATGCTAACATTATTCACAAAGTGAAGTGATGAGTGGGAAGTATGGGGTCAGGACAGGAGGAGGCGGAGGAATCTGGTGTCTCTTCTCAGTAGTGAGGGAAGAGGAAGGCCTTCTGAATTTAACATGCAAGAAACCCACTGAATTGTTAAAGAAAGTGAGTGGAAGGAGGAGCAGTGATGGAAAGAGGCAGGCAGGTATAAACAGAGAGCAAAGTTCACAGTGGGAGTGGCCTGACTCTATAAACAAATGGACACAGGGGAGGGGACAAGCAAAAAGGCAGCAACTGTCCTTTGGAGATTTCCAAACTCATATTGCTTTGAACTGCGAATGAAACTATTGAATATTTTAAAGATAACTGAATGAGAGGTCAGAAAATGAATCAGCTCTAATTCTGTGTCCACTCTTGGCTTGCTGGATATGGTTGAACTTTCTAGTCACCATTAGCAATCTAGACTCACTGATTAGACAGCGGAGGACTTACACAACTATGTAGTTCATATCAGAACTCCTTACTGGCTAGCTAGATTGATTTTATTTTCTAAGAGCTGCTTCAATAACAAATATTCCTAGGAGCCATTTACGTTAATACCTCCAATTGTATGTCAGAAGTTAGAGAATGTACTTATGCCCCCTTCTTTGGGGATGATCATGGATAGTCTGTTAGGTGTGTGAATGTACAAGAGGTAGGACAATCAAGTAAGGACTTTGGATAACAGCAGGTTTGTGGGCACATATATTGAACAAACTGAAACATCATAAACTTTTATAGTTGAAGCAATTTTCAATCCCATCTCTGAATCACAGAAAGAAGTTTCTCAAGCAAGTATAGGCTTTAAGCAATGAGGCAGGAATTTTTACAGCAGCTCACTGTAGGGAGGAGCAGGGAATGCTCAGTTGTCTAAGACAATGGAATGAGTACTAGGAGAATTGTGTCTGCTTTGAAATGACAGTTGGTGTGAGTCAAGCCATTTATGAAGAGACCACAAGACTTTGGGTTTCATAACATGCAATGCTACAAAGACTGATACTGCAGAAGCCACGTACAATAATTTGGGTTCTTCCTGACTTCTGGTGCCTGAGTTCAAATATCTATTCCACCTTATGGTAGCAAATGGAGCTCTGATGGCACTTTAGGGTAAGCACTGGACTGCTAACCACAGGTCAGCAATTCCAACCCACAAGTGGCTCCATGAGAGAAAAGGGATTTTTTTTTCTGCTCACGTAAAGGTTTACAGCCTTGAAAACACCATATGGGGTCGCTATGACTTAACGGCAGTGGGCTGGGTTGGGTTGAGGGTAGCAAGTAATTTCCATCCCAGTTTTCTGAACCTTAATTCATTCTGTTTTACTGGTAATACATTTTCTACTCCCTCCAAAATTCTGATATTCAATCATTCTTTGTTCAACATGAAACATCATATTGCACATACTCATTGCAGGTGGCTCTACTGAATAAGCATTGGACTGTGAACCATACTGTTGGAGGTTCCACTGCTCTGCAGAGGAAAGATAAGGCTTTCTGCTCCAGCAGAGATTTCCAGCCTAGGAAATCCTATACAGGGTAGCTGTGAGTAGGAACTCACTCAGCGGCACTTAACAACAACAAAACCTGGAAATTGTTTCTAGAAGAGACCATATAGAGACAAGAGAGTTAGCTAGGGGGATGCAGAGAATACTTAATATGTGAACGATGCTGTATTTCACCTTTACTGTGTGTAGTGTAGCTAATAGGCAACAATATAGTAAGTTTATCTGAATAACACATTCTCTTATAATCTATCCGATTAGAACTCCATTTTACTTTCTATAGCACATGATGGCACTGCAGAACTGAGTACTTCTCTCCATAACTGCCCTTCTCAACACCCTCTGCAATATACAATGAGGGGCAATATGTTTCCCTCTGGCTTAGCATCTGTTCTATCAATTGCACGTTGGTTTTAAGGAACTTGGAGAGAATCCGCAAAATCTCCTCAGCAGCTGTTGCACTCTCCATAACGATACGGTTTTTGCATGGAGGCTTTTAGCTTGCGTCATCTGCATATCGCAGATTGTTAATGAGTCTTCCTCCAATCCTGATGCCACATTCTTCTTCATATACTCCTGCTTCTTGGGTTATTTGCTTAGACTCAATATAAGGAGCTCTGGTAGTGTAGTGGTTACAAATTGGGCTGTGAACCGCAAGGTCAGCAGTTCGAAACTACCAGTGGTTCCGCGGGAGAAAGATGAGGCTTTCTGCTCCCGTAAAGATTTACAGCCTCGGAAACCCTGTGCAGGGTCGCTATGAATTGGAACCGACTCCACGGCACTTAACAACAACAACAATCTGTATAGTTAAAGGATACAAGCCTCTCTAGAGCTCCAGCAGTTTGTTGAAATGTTTCAGTTTGTATTTGGTCATTTCCTGGAGACGTGTTCTTCACCAACGCCTTCAGTGCAACCTGGACTCTTTAGTACCACAGGTGCTTGATCATATGCTACTTCTTGAAATGGCTGAACTTTGACCAATCCTTTCTGGTAAAGTGACACTGTGTATTTTTTCCATCTTCTTTTGATGCTATAAGATTTTGCACATAAAATCCTTCAATATTGCAACCCAAGGTTGGAATGTTTTCTGTTCTTTCAGCTTGAGAAATGCTGAGCATGTTCTTTTTTGTTTTTTTATCTCCAGGTCTTCACACATTATAATACTTGACTTTGTCCTCTCGAGCTGCCCTTTGAAATTATTCAGCACTTTTCCTTCATCGTTTCTTCCTGTACTTTAGCTCCTGCACACTCAACAGAAAGGTTCAGAGTCTCTTCCGACATTACTTTAGTCTTTTCTTTCTTTCCTGTCTTTTTAACAGCCTTTTGCTTTCTTCATGGATGATGTTCTTGATGTCACCTCATAACTCCTCTGGTCATTAATATCTAATGTACCAAATCTGTTCTTGAGAAGGTCTCTAAACTCAGGTGTGATATACTCCAGGTCTTATTTTGGCTTTCATGGGTTTGTTTTAGTTTTCTTCAGCTTCAACATAAACTTGCATATGAATGATTGCTCTGGCTGATTATCTGCAGCTTTTCCACCGCCTCTTTACACAGATGTAATCAATTTGATTCCTGAGTATTCCATCTGGGAAGGTCCACATGCATATGCACCTTTTATGTTGTTTTTAAAAAGGTATTTGCAATGAAGAAGTCACTGGCCTTGCAAAATTCTATCATGTGATCTCCAGCCTCATTCCTATTACTAAAGCCATATTTTCCAACTACTGATCCTTATTCTGTTTCCAACTTTTGCATTCCAATCACGAGTAACTATCAGAATATTTTGATTGCATGTTTAACCAGTTTCAGACTGAAAAAGTTGGTAGAATGCTTCAATTTCTTCATCTCACTGTCTTTAGTGGGTGGTGTAAAAATTTAAATACTAGTGGTATTAACCGGTCTTCTTTGTAGGCATATGGATATTATTCCATCACAGACAGCATTATACTTCAAGAAAAATCTGGAAATGCTCTTTTTGACAATGAATATGATGTCATTCCTTCTCAATTTGTTGTTCCTGGCACAGTACACTATGATCATTCAATTCAAAAGGGCCAATACCAGTCCATTTCAGCTTGTTAATGCCTAGGACCTAGGATCTTTATGCATTCCATTTCATTCTTGATGATTTCCAGTTTTCCTAGATGCATACTTTGTACATTCCACGTTCCACTTAGTAATGGATGTTTACAGCAGTTTCTTCTCATTTTGTTGTGCCCCATTATGAAAAGAAGGTTCTGAAAGCTGTGCTCTAGTCACATTACTAAGGCCGATTCTACTTTGAGGAGGCAGCTCTATCCAAGTTGTATTTTGAGTGCCTTCCAACCTGCAGGGTTGTGGAACTATATCAGACAATGTTCTGCTGCCTCTCCTTGTTCCTAGTCTGTCTGTCTAGAAACGCCACTGAAACCTGTTACCATGAGTGATCCTGTTGGTATTTAAAATACTAATGGCATAACTTCCAGCATTCAAGAACACAAAATCAACCACAGTACAACAAACTGGCAAACAAGTGGTAGTCTACAGTAATAAAAATTTTTAAAAGAGAAACAACAACAACAAAAAAAAATTATAATCTATGAGGAAAGAAGTCAGAATAGTGATTACCTGGGAGAAGGATAGTATTTACTGGGAAGGAACGTAAAATAAGTTGAGTGTGATGGAAATGTTCTATACTGTGTATTGGGAGGTGACTCCATGGGTGTAAAAAGTGTCACAACTCATCTTCATTGAATATTTAAGATACATGCATTTTATTTTATGCAAACTACACCTAAAAAAAGAAACAAGCAAATAGCATTTGACCTTTATCTTCTGTTAAAAAACCTAATTTTATTATTACATACTTTCATCCCTGACTTTCCTGAATTTAGTTAGATAATTTCTTAGTCTTCCATGCACTTTACAACATTGGGATCATATGTAAAGGGTTATGCACATGTAGTTATTTCATTTCAGCGCAATTCAAACCACCTTTATTAGGCACTGGTCCAAAAAAGGCACTTTTCCTACGTGGTTGAGGACCACCAAGAAGAGTACACATAGTTTCTGCCTTCAAAGAGCTCACAATCTGGAGGACCTGCATTTGTTTAGGGGAGTGTCTAGGGAAAATGAGGGGGTGGGAAACTGGAATTGGTAGGGCTTTGGACAAGGTGGCATTTAAATTCTGATTGAAAGTCTTAGGAAGAACTGTGTTAGGCAGAGAGTGATGGAACATATTAGCCCCTGAAAGTTCAAACAATCAACCGATCATGATAGTTTGAAGAAGTGAGAGGAATGCAGGCTTAGGGACATGAATGAAGGTCACTGAGCTCTTTGGAGGAGAGGCTGAAAGAAATGTCTCTGAAAACCGGGACCTGAAGAGATACTAAGAAATTCAAAGCTACATGTAGCGAAAAGAGAGGCAATGGGTCAGTGATAGTTGACTCTAGCATTTAAGTTGTACTCGTACAGTGTAATACAACTGACTGGTTCCAGAGGCATTCAGTATATCAATGAGAAAACTTCTTTCACTAGTAAGAAAATAAAAGACAAATTGCATTTAGATAGAAATTTAATACCAAACAATGAAAATGTCTTCTGATAAGTCTTAACTCAACAAGACTTGCTATTGGTAACTGTTTAGGAGCAGTGCCTAAATTTTTTTTTTTTTTTTGCTCATGGTGACAAGTGCCTCAATTCTTTGAGACTGTTTATGATTTTAAAGCAATACCTAACAAACTGCAAGTATTAAAGATGAGAATTGTTCTTTTGACCTTTGAGTTTTCTCCTTGAAATAAGATTATATATGTATATATTCTTTTACCCTTTGCTGTTTTGAATCTATGGAGGTATAGTGAGATGGTTCTTTTGCAAAAAGAGATGAAGTACAACCAAACTGGTATGAAGAGATCTTGGAAAACTCAGAAATGACCTAGAGAAACAATGTGAACTTTTGATGACCTATATACTGGGTCAGAAGCTCAGAAGTATATGAAATGATAAATTCCAGCTCATCTTCTTGCCTGAGAACAAGTGAAAGCACTTAAAAACTTTAAAATATTTTGTTTATTTGAGAGGATAAAAGGCTCTTAGAAAGAATTAAAGAAATAATCCAAGAAAGAAGGCAAAAATAGAAATAAATGGTTTGGGGTGCCAGAAAAAAATCAGAATCAATTCAAGATCTGGGTTTGACAAAACTCTGGAGGTTAGTGGAGGCTCCCTGAGCCACCCACAGGCCCTGAACTCCAGGCCCCGAGGAGGAGAGGAGACAGTGCAGCTCGGAGGCCAGGAGCTGGCCTCTAGAACAAGACTGTTGGGTTCAAATTCTGGCTCTACTCCCAAAACACAATCTCAATCTCCCTATGCCTTAGTTTCTTCACAACTGCGAAATGAGGATAAGAATCAATCTACCCGCTATTGGATGTTGTTGCTATTGTTAAGTGAAGGATTAAATGTGATAATCAATAGGATTTAGCATAATGTCTGGTAAACAATAAATGCTCAATAAATTGAGTCCTAAGCTGGCTTTGTAGGATAAACACTGTACTGCTAACGGCAAGATCAAACCCACCACCAGCCAGCTACTTAGAAACCCCATACAATGTTACTGTGAGTCACAGTTCCCTAGACACCACTTATCAACAAAAACACCACCATTCAACTGGTGGAAGGTGAATCCAAACAGCAAGGCCACTAATGCTTCTCAGAAAAACAGAGTGGCAAGTTATACTTACAATCCCCTTAGTGTTGTGTCCCTCTGTGGTAACCTGGGTGATAAACGAGGGAGTCAAGCTAGTGGATCCAAAAAGGTACCCTGGGGTCACTCAGGATGTGTGGGCAGGGCAGCCAAGCCCACTTGTCAGTCTCACGCACAGAGACAGCTGATGTGCGTCACCCCAGCCCCAGGGGGCCTGCTGCTGCTATCAAGGGCAGGGCACCGGCTCCCCTGGAAAATGTATGGGAATCACTAATATCGCTCATTACCAATTGTTCAGGCACAGATGTGAGGCATTGCCACAATTACATCTCCCCACCACCCAGCACTCCTAGTGCGGTTAATACAAACCTAAGTTATCAGAAGGGACGACATCTCCAACCACCTTTTCCAAATGAAGCAAAACACATAAACTTTGGTTAAGGATCAAAAGCAATATATTCTCAAAGCAATAAATTTAAGGAAAAAAGATAAAAATGCAGGAAGTAATCCAACAGACAAAGATAGCTACTATCAGCATTTTCACATATATTCTTCTTCTGTGTGGGCACCCCTCAGAGTGACTCGGTACCATCTGCTTTATGACCAGCTGTTTTTCATCTAACCAGATGTGAACATTTCCCATACAATGGTACTGGTTTTTTTGGCAGTTTTATTTCACTCTTGACTTTGATTTCACTACAAGTCAACTAAACTCCTGGAGCCCTTCTTCATGCTCGCCTTTTCCCACCTCACACTTGAATTAGTATGTCTTCTAGAAACAAAAGTCCCTAGCATTTATGTAAAATGAATTCACTGACAAAAATGGCAATAAGTGAGCCAATCAATCAATGAAGGTTAAGCCACACAGACTTCATTGTCAGCTTACATGGATTCGCTGTTTGAGTACAATTGCCCAGTTCATTCTCACATACTAAATGATAGTTATTATCTTGCTCATATTTCTCTTTGGTGCTCACAAAATTTCATTATGCCATTCTGAAACTCAGTTACAATAATTCTTTTCTAGTCTCTGTCTCTTTCTAAAGTAATTCTACCATGATGGGAAATAAGGTTAGTCTAATAGCTTATTTTTTCATGAATCAATGCTGGGCTTTAATGATCACCCTTTCCGTCTTTAAAGGTTGCCAAAATATTAGTTTGCTAATCTGTTGACTGTGGCCTGAAATTGACATCTAAATGATATCTAAATTCGTAATCATGAGAACTGTTTTTCTTTGGACACAGTAATTCAATTATTAAGTAGAGAAAATATGATTGCATAACTTGACTCTTGTAAGTTTCGTTTTCCCTAAGAAATTAAAGGTTTGGATGGGACACAGATGTGCCCTGAAAACTAAGAGCGTAATATGGAGACTGTATTATTAATTGGCACCTCCCCGAAAGAGATGTGAGAAGACTTCAAAAAAGTTTGTGGAAAAATGGAATTAAAATGGAATTTTTCCAGGATCTTTTTGGAGCCCCCTTGGATATGCCTTTCATACATTTTATTATACCTCTTAAAAGAAAAGGTAAAAGAGAAAGGACTACAGAATAAAAGGTGGCTCAAGATCAGTAGACACACACACACACAAATGATGCAAGACATAAAACAGATTAAGAATATGAGCAGGAGCCAACAAATAAGATATCTAATTTGAAACACAGAATTGAAAGAAGAGAGAAGCAGGTTTGTGAGTATTCAGAAACAGAAAACGACAAGAAAAGCAGTAGTGGTAGCTAGAAGATGCATGGGGGGATAGCTGGACTCACTTTACTTTGATTTTACTAAGTAATGTGAGACAATGACATATATCTGGGAAGAACATTACTGAGATATCCGGTCAAAAAGCTAAAGGCTATACGCCTCTCTTTTAAAAATACAAGGTTCCAGACAGCTGGACTTGACAATGGATACAGAATGTGAACCAGGCCTCTGCCATCTGCACACTTCTGCCACTCCATGACTGATGGAATGGTCCCTGGGAAGGGGAAGTAGTAGTTGGATTTCTCAGTGTATCTGGCAGAGACTCTGGGGCGCAAACTGTATGGAACACAAAGCTAGGTATAAAACCAAACTGCTCAGAAGGTTAAGCTTACAGCACTGTTGTAGAAGGCAATTTAGCATCCTGGGAGACCACCGGCTATGTAATGGACACTCCTGGGTCCTTTATCTATTAGCAGTCTAGATTTGAAAAGACAGGTTGATCCTTTGCCTTTATTAGCAAACAATGTCTTTGATCCAGCTCTTTACTTGACATCAGCAGTATTACCTACCACACCTGACAAATGGGGCTGTGAACTCACTAAAAGAGAAGAGTGACCTTTGAGAGGGCCCATAGGGAGAGCCCCTGACCCCAGCCCAGAACATGCTTCTTCTGTAATGTGAACTAAGGCCTTTGAACTGGTTCATTCTAGTTTGACTCCCTGCTGATAATTTGTTTTTTTTCTATCTCAGATATAGGGAATCGGAATCTACAATTTAACAAGATACCCAGGTTATTCTTATGTAAACATTTGAATCTTTTGGGGATATTGTTAAGATGTAGGTTCAGATTCAGTATATCTGAGATGGAAAGGCAAAGTATCAGTAGGGGATTGAATGGGAATGAACCAGTTCAAAGCACTGGTGTAAAGACAAGTCCTCTGAAATTTGCTATCTGGAGATTAACTGGAGAGGCTATTCCAAGATCACAGCTGGCGGAAAATGCAGGCACCTGCCTCTGATACGTTTGGTCCATTAGAATGCATGATCCTGGTCCTCAGCTGCTCGGACTGTCTACGGAATCATTACCTTCTCAGGAGAGGCAGTGGCTCTCTAAGTGTACCCCTTCACCAGCAGCATCAGTGTCACCTGGAATCTTGATAAACATGCAAATAAATGGCCCTCCAGCCCAGACCTACTGGAATAAGAAACTCTGGTGGTGGGGTTCAGTAATCGGTGCTTTTAACAAGTCTTCAGGTGATTCGATGCTCACAGCTGTGGGTAAGAGCATTAGATTCTGCAACCACATTATTTGGTTTCAAATCCAATGTGTCCTGTTGGGAAAACTGCTTGACTTCTTATGCCTAGTTATTTGTAAAATGGAGACAATAATAGTACTTAATTCGTAGGGTAAGTACTTTATGTTGGATTACACCTCAACCTAAAGTAAACAGAAATGCTCACAACTGGACCAATACGCAAATTCATGATAAGTGGAGAAAACAATGAAGTTGTCAAGGATTTCATTTTTTTGGATCCACCAATGGAAGCAGCAGTCAAGAAATCAAATGACACCTGTTGTGGCTAGGTGCCGTTGAGTTGGTACCGAGTAATAACGACCTTATGCACAACAGATCAAAACACTGCCTAGTCCTGAGCCAACCTCACCATTGTTCCTCCACTTGAGCCCATTGCTGCTGCCACTGTAGATCTTCCTCTGTTTAGCTGACCCTACGCTTTACCAAGCCGGCAGTTCAAGCTCACCAGCTGCTCCTTGGAAACCCTATACAGGGTCGCTATGGGTCGGAACCGACTCGACGGCACTTCACAACAACAACAACAACAACACTTTACCAAGCATGATGTCCTTCCCCAGGAACTGGTCCCTCCTAATAATATGTCTGAAGGATGAGAGACAAAGTCTTGCCATCCGGCTTCTAATGAACATTCTGGCTGTACTTCTTCCAACACAGATTTGTTCTTTTGGCAGCCCAAGGTACTTTTAATATTCTTCTCCAACACCGTGACTCAAATGCATCAGTTCTTCTACGGTCTTCTTTATTTATTGTCTAACTTTCACATGCATAACAATGAGGCTATTAAAAATACCATGGCTTGGGTCAAGTGCACCTTAGTCCTTAAACTGACATCTTTGATCTTGAACACTTTTTAAAGAAGTCTTCGGCAACAGATTTGACTGCTGCTTCCATGAGTGCTGATGATTGATCCAAGCAAAATGAAGTCTTTGACAATATCGATCTTTTTCCCATTTATTAAAATGTTGTTTATCGGTCCAGTTGTGAGAATTTTTGTTTTCTTTACATTGAGGTGCAACCCATATCAAAGGCAATGGTTCTTCGACCTTCATAAGTATTTTAAGTCCTCTTTGTTTTCAGCAAGCAAGGTTGTTTCATCTGCATATCGTAAGTTGCTAATGAGTCTTCCTCCAACCTCGATGTCACATTTTACTTCGTATAATCCAGCTTCTAGAATTATGAGCTCAGTTTACAGATTGAATAAGTATGGTAGAAGAATGTAAACCTGGTGCACACCTTTGCTAATTTTAAACCATTCAGTGCTCCCTTGTTCTGTTCGAACAACTGCCTCTTGGTTTACAGGTTCCTCATGAGCACAATTAAGTGTTCTGGAATACTTATTCTCTGCAATGTTGTCCACAGCTTGTCACGATCCATGCAATCAAAAGCTTTTGCATGGTCAATAAAGCACAGGTAAAGATCTTTTTGGTATTCTCTGCTTTCAGCCAAGATCTACCTGACATCAGCAATGCTATCCCTTGTTCCACGGCCTCTTCTGACATCAGCAGTGATCTTTCTCATTCCACGGCCTCTTCTGAATCTGGCACAAATGTCTAGCAGTTCCCTGTCAACGAACTGTTGCAGCGTTTTTAATGATCTTTAGCAAAATTTCACTTGCATGTGAGATTAATGCCATTGTCTAATTATTTCCACATTCTGTTGGGACACAAATATGGATCTCTTCCAATCTGTTGGCCAGGTAGCTGTCTTCCAAATTTCTTGGCATAGATGAGTGAGTGCCTCCAGGGTCAGATCAGTTTATTGAAAGAGAACAATTTCTGAAGCCTTGTCCTTTGCCAATGCCTTCACATACTCCTGTTCCACACTTACTATCTCATTATCTGACTATTCACATTTATAACTAAGAAAAACTTCTCGGGAGGTGTTTCTGATGGTCCAGCCCTCATGCAGGGCTGAAGCCAGGCCAAGGTACCCTCTGTGGGCCCCCAGAACACAATACTTGAGGCCTCATCAAAGACCAGGTCACATACAGGATGGTGGCTGACTAGCTGTGGATGCTTTTCCACAATGCTTTGGGTGCAGCCCCAGAAGGTGCAGGGTGATGGTGGGATGATGAAAAGTTCTGGGCAGCAGGGGGAAGTTAGGGGAGGGCCTGAAAGTGCTGGGGAAATCACACTTGGGAAGCAAAGAGTGGATGGAGAGAAGAGGGTCACTAGGGGCTGTGAGGCCAGGGCAGATCTAGGACAAGTGGGGTCCCAACCCAGGCAGGCAGATGGCAATGGTAGCTGAGGGTAACACCCGACCACCCTTACTTGCAACCCTGAAGGCTCTGTGGTAGTGGGAAAGGTATGGTGGGGAAGCGGGGCCACCATGCTACACACATTCCAAGATGCACCAGGAGTGCCCAATGGTTGGTGAACAACATTGGTGCCAAACACTGGCATGATCCTGACTCACATTAACTCTTATTTTGCATAATGACCTAGTCTTTGGAACCTAACCATGTTGATAGGTGAGGAGTCAAAGTATTACATTGGACAACTCTGCGGCAAAAGCGTTAAAAAAGCAATAATGCTACTTTGAGGACTGAGGCGCATCTGATCCAAGCCATGGTGTTTTCAATTGTCTCATGTGCATGTGAAAGCTGGACAATGAATACGACAGAGAAGAGTTGAAACCTCTGAATTATGGTATTGGTGAAGCATGGTGACTATACCAGGGCTGTCAGAAGAACAACCAATTCTGTCTTAGAAGAAGGAATGTCAGAATGATGCTTGAGAGTATGGATCACAGTGAGATGCCGTCTCACTTGCTTCGGACATGTTATCAGGCGGGACCACTCGTTGGCAGACAACATGCTTGGTAAAGCAGAGGATCAGTACAAAGAGGAGGATCTTAACAAGATGGACTATCATGACGGTTGCCACAAGGGTTCAAACACAGGAACCACTGTGAGGATGGCACAGGAGGGGGCAGTGGTTCCTTCTGCTGGACATGGGGCCACACTGAGTCAGAACTCACTTGACAGCATCTAACACTAGCAGCACCTCACAGGGTAGCACTGAGCACTAAATTAGGTAGTATACATATGAAACTTTTGAAACAATTGCTGGTACATAGTAAAAGTTAGCTTCATAATCATTTCATATTGAGTTCAGGAACATAAAGCCTTTAGTATCTGGCATGTTGTATGTACTACGTGTTAATAATACTCTATCTCATTTATGATTTTACTTTTTAGGTTGAATGTGATATACCCCTGATTTCTCACAAATCAACAGGCAAGCAATCCATATTCCTATATCGTAACTTGTGCTTTTTTTTCTTTTTCTTTTTTAAAGTTTAAACTGCCCTTTGGATTCAGAGACGGTAATCCGTTTTAGTATCAATGTGATTAAAAAGGAATATAGAAGGGGACTTCAACACGTTTGTAGACAACGGAATACTATGCTACCTTGAAGAACAAGAAGCTGCAGGCTATCGCAAAACATGGATGAACCTTGAGGACATTATGCTGAGTGAAATTAGTCAGTCACAAAGGAGAAATACCGAATAGGACCATTATTGTAAAAGCTTAAGAAAAGATACCATACTAAAATGAAAAAAAATTCTTTGTTGGTTACCAGTGGGTTGGAGTGCAGGAGGGGGAGGGGCCCAGAAGGAGGTGGAGGGAGGTGCCAGTAGAGTACAAGCTAGGGGCAGACACATCATAGTTCGGGTGTGGGGAGGGCAATACACAAGAAGTGGGAGGGGGTGGAAGAACAAGGTAGATAAGGGAACACTGAGACAGGTTTGCATGGGCTAAATGGGACAGAGGCAAATAGTGATGTATGCTCAACCTTGGAACAACAGGGTTCTGGGATACAGGGACTGAGGCATGGTTTGGATGGGTAAAAGAGGGGAAATAATGTTAAGATGCTTGGCTGTCTTTTGAATCTTGGTTTCCCTTGTCTACTACTGTAAAATAGACACTTGAGGGGGAAAGAAAGGAATAGCCAGAAACATCAACATAGAAAGCTTGTAAGTCCATCTTCGGCCTATAACTGATTGTTGTTGTTGTTGTTGTTAAGTGCCATCGAGTCGGGTCCGACCCATAGCGACCCTGTACAGGGTTTCCGAGGGTGTAAATCTTTACGGGAGTAGAAAGCCTCATCTTTCTCCCGCGGAGCAGCTGGTAGTTTCGAACCGCTGACCTTAAGGTTCGCAGCCCGATTCGTAACCACTACGCTATTCCTAAAATGGGGCTAGAACTTGCCCAGGGAAGGAGGCTTCCTGTTGAGTCTTTGCATTGCTTAAGACCATAGGTAGAATATGGACCCCCACCCAGAATCTT
Source organism: Chrysochloris asiatica (assembly GCF_000296735.1). Taxonomy (NCBI): domain Eukaryota; kingdom Metazoa; phylum Chordata; class Mammalia; order Afrosoricida; family Chrysochloridae; genus Chrysochloris; species Chrysochloris asiatica. The sequence continues at coordinate 469,771 of NW_006408597.1, forward strand.
CTGAGGCGGGAAATTTCCACTTGAAAGGACAAGCAGACCAGCCTGGAGCTACTAGTAGAACAGAAGATACTTCTTGAAAGAAACACCAGCAGTAAAAATAAAGAACAATAAAGGCAGTGTGATTGACTACTACAAGAACAAGCAAGTTGTCTGCTGGGCAGCCATTAAGGCAAATGATTGTGCCCCCTCAGGGCAAACCCCCTTTTAAGATTGAGACTCAAAGGGAAAACAGGAGCAGGCATGTGGTCAACCTTGGAACAGCAGGGCTCTGTGATACAGGGATCAAGGCATAGATTGAAGAGGGCAAATAATACTAAGATGCTTGACTGTCTTACATATATTGGTTTTCCTTTCTTACTATTGTAAAATGGACACTTGAGTTGAATAGAAAGGAATGTCCGGAAACATGATTACAGAAATCTTCTAAGACCGGCTTCAGCCTATAACTGACTGGAATACCTAAAAGGAGTTCTAGAATTTGCCCAGTGAAATAGTCCTCTTGTGGAGCCTTTGCAGAGTACAGGACCTTAAGGGATTCCTGAGTCCCATCCAGAACCTTCTGAGGTGGGACATTTCCACTAGAAAGGCCAAGCAGACCAACCTGGAACAACTAGAGTGACAGAAGATACATCTTCAAAGAAAGATATCAGCAGGAATAACCCAAAACAAAAATGGCAGGATGACTGGCTACTGCAAGAATAAGCAAGTTGTTTGCTGGGAAGCCATCAAGGCAAGCAATCAAGTTCCTTCAGGCAAACCCCCTCTATAACGGAAACTCAGGCTTGCTGATGACCACATTGGTCTACTGGTGAGTGGAAGAGGGGGAAAGGCCTCAATGAGGAAATGGGCTGAGTTCAACCATGCTCCACAGACTCCTGTTGATCTGGAGATGAGAGAGAGAAGAGGAAGGGCTGATTGATCCAAAGTGTTGTGAGACCTGGGGACACTTGAGACCATGGACAAGGACACAGCCACAGAGGGCTAGACCTGAGAGTGAAGCATCCAGCTGATATGAAGTGAGGGGAGATGCTTAAGAACACCCAAAGCTGCAGATAGTACCCATCTGACCTAGCCTCAATGGCTTGATAATCAGAACTCAACTAGAGGAATATAAAAATAAAAAAGAACTAAACAATTTTTGATAAAGGAAATGAGGGTCAATTGCTACAATTTGATGAACTTGACCTCTACTCATGGAGGCAGTAACTCTAAATACCAACAGAGAGGGAAGGAGTCTTCACATCAAGTATCAATGCTATCCCTTCCGTACACAGGGTAGATAAGGATGGGAAACTTAAAATGAGGGGACAATATAAAGGCATGAAGTGACTGGCTTACAAGGATTTAAGGGAGAGTTTAGTTTAAGAGTGTGTGGAGGGAAGAAAGTCCCCACCGATAGTTTTCATCTTGTCTATCTAGATGGGTCTGGTTAAAAGAGATGGGATAAAATTCTTACGATTCAATAGTGAGTAATTATTATCATGACTAATTGAGACTGTACAATTGTAAAGGCAGAAGTTTACTCCTCAAAAACAGGGGAGTAGTTAATCTTACTGTCTAGAAACAAAGGACCCTGGGACCATCAAGGGAGAAGAGCACAAACAGAATACGAGGCCTTATCCAGAGAAGCAGCGATACCAGAGATGGAGGCAGAGATAGGGACATGGAAAGAGGGAGCAGCTGAGGACTCTAGATTCATGGGAAGAGAGGGACTAAGCGATGGCAGCCAGGAGACAGACTTGCAAAATGTGTGCTTTGGTGGTGTAAATTGTTATATATGCCTGAGTGTTTAAACAACAACAAAAAAAAGCTAAAGTGAATAGAGAGAAATACTGTTAATACTGTACGTGGAAGGGATTATAATCATTGTAATGAAAGAAGGTTTATGATTTGTTGAATGTAAAACTGATGATCTGCCTTATAAACTTTCACTAAATCCACAATAAAAACCTTAAAAATAAAATGTTTGTGGAAAAATTGAGATCATTAAAAATTCCATTTGTCCTCGAATTTTTTGAAGCCCTCTCATAGAATTTGTATTTTAGGAGTTGAATCTAACATAATTCTTTACCCCTAGAGTTCCACATTCAGACATTACACTGTGGATGAAGAAATGCATGGTTCATCTCTCTGTGTGGTCTACTGCCTGATTCCCCCACACCGATTCCATAAATGGCTGCCAAGAGGCACATCTTTTACTTCCTCTTCTGTCCCCTTAACACCTTTTCATGACACCAAAGTTCCCCTGCTTACACACCATAGTTATTAAAGTATAATTTATATAACGTGTTGATCAGCGTTTGAATATGAAGCCATTCTGAGGAGTTGAAAGGACCCAAAGGCCCCACAATTTCTATCCCCTAAAGTAGGGGTGGGGAACCCTTTTTCTGCCAAAATTTGTAACATCATTCGTGGGTCACACAAAAATTTCAACTTAAAAATTAGCATGTTATCTTTGGTCAAACATTTAATTTACTCACCCCTAAAGTGGCGCTCAAAGGAGCTCTGGTAGCGTAGTGGTTACAAATCGGGCTGCGAACCTTAAGGTCAGCAGTTCGAAACTACCAGCTGCTCCACGGGAGAAAGATGAGGCTTTCTGCTCCCGTAAAGATTTACAGCCTCAGAAAACCCTGTACAGGGTCGCTATGAGTCAGAACCGACTCCACGGCACATAACAACAACAACAAAGTGGCACTCGAGTGTTGGTGTAGCGCTGTGGGTTAATGCATAGGACTGCAAAGCTGCTTAAACTGCAAGGTCGGTGGTTTAAATTCACCACCTGCTCCTCGGAAACCTTATAGAGGGTCTCTGTGGGTCACAATCGACTCAACAGCACTTAAAAACAGCAACAACAATGCAATTCCTAGTTTGGTGCTGTAGGATCAGCACTGGACTGAGAACCACAGGTTGGCAGTTCAAACCCACCAGCTGCTTTTCAGAAACCCTATACAGGAGTGCTATGAGTTGGAACTGACTTGATGGCACTTAACAACAACAAACGTGATGGCTAGAACTGCGGTTGCCTTGGCAGGCCCAGACCAAATGATTTTGGCCTGTGGGCCATGCTCTAAAGTAACAAGATTTTCCTTATAGCCTTATACGCTCACCTGATGTTTGATAAAGCTGCAAATCCAATAAAAAGGAAGGACAGTATTTGTAACAATGGTGCTGGATCAACTGCATGGCCACAGGCAAGAAAATGAGCCTCAACCTACACCTGCCACCCATACAAAAACGAACTCAAAACAGTCTTAAATGTAAAACCAGAAAATCATCCAAAGTTGACTTGAAAACACATTTCAAGCCAGTTATGCTTCAGTGGTAGCTGCCGGCAACAGGAGGAGGAGACCAAGACAAGGAAGTGCAGATGCCAGGTTCAATGTTCTTCACGTTTGGATCTTACTCACACCTCTTAATGACCCTAAATTGTGGCTACTAATCCTGTCCTCACGTTACAAATGAGGCAACCAAGGCCAAGAGAGGTTAAGGTGCCCACCCAACTCATGGAAGAGTCTGAGCGCTGGCCTGCTCTGCAGTGGTCATGCCCAGGCTGACCACTGCCCTACCCTCTGGGGCTGCCCCTCTGAACCTGTCTATATCTGACCCAAAAGGTAAGATTTCTTTTCTATCTTGTGTCCAACAGACATTTAAAGGAGCCTGCAGAAAGCTTAAATTGAAATGGCAGTGTAGAACTGGGTTAGCCCAGAACCTTCACTTCATATCCTCTTTAAGTCCTCATTTTTGGATGAATGGCTAGGCCAGGAGGCAGATGCCTGTCTGTGGTGACTTGCAGTCACAAGGTTTGAGAGTGAGTGCCCTCAGACTGGAGAAGTATCTGCATCTCACGGTGTCAAAAGCGGGCTTCCAAGAGAAACGAAGCCCCCAGCCTCCAGATGAGCGCTCCGAGTTCCACACAGGCATCGGAAAGGGCTTCATGTGGAGGTTATGACTGCTGATGGACAAAGACTGCCATCTGTCACCAGGACGCTCCCCTGCCGTTAAGCGTCTTGGTAAGCTGCTGCTGACTAAGCAGGCAGCTCAATTTCCAGTTTGAAAGCCTAACTCACAAGGGGTTAAGCATACGAGTACTGTGAGGTGTTTTAGCAGGCAGGTGTTTCCTTATTGTTCTACTATCTGCCTCCACTACCCTTCCTCTGAGGCAACAGGAGGGGCACATGAAGTCTCTATATACAAGGACTCCCTCAGAGGGGAGCAAGAGGAAGGGGCCATCCAGGTGTGGAAGGGTTAAGGCATGTCTTCTCCTGCCAGTTCACCACTCCTATCACTTTGAAAAGTTGCTGGGTTTATAGGAAGAGCGTGAAAATGTTGCAGCGATCCCAGTCAACATTTGGTTCTCATTATGGTGGACAATCTCTCTCCTCTCTCCTTTCCCCGGCCCCCAACCTTTTTCTATTTTTTCCACATTTTTATGTTAAAAGTACATCAAACACTTTTCTTTCTTTTAAATATTTTCTTTAACCATCCTTCCCTCGATATGCTGGATTCTGTGACTTTTCTGGTTACTCATTACTGAGGGTGGACGGAGGCTCGGGCTCCTTGGGTAAAACCAGTCCAAGCAAACTAGGGAGAAGAACACCTAATATGAGTGGACAGAAGGTCTTCAGTCACGGGGGTTCTGTTCATCTTCACTGATGCTAAGAGACCACCGGGAGACCGCTGCCCTCCTGCTCCTGGGCCCCATCTCAGATCTCCTCCTGCCCTCTACAAATCTATCTGACGTCAAGGTGGATTTCAAATTACTTCATCAGTGCTCTGGTAGCGTAGCGGTTACGAATCGGGCTGCGAGCCTCAAGGTCAGCTGCTCCTGTAAAGATTTACAGCCTCAGAAACCCTATACAGGGTCGCTATGGGTCGGAATCTACTTGACAGCACTTAACAACAACAACAACATCTGTGAAAAGAGAGGGAATTTGTATGAAAAGGTGACTTTTACACTAGGATAAGGAGCAGTCCAGAGGAATGGATAGAAACATCACAGTACACAGCGTTGACAAAGACATGGAGAGAAGAACACATTTCTATAGTCCAGAATGGAGGACATGCTGGTACAGTCTTTTTAGAGGCCAATCTGGTTCATATTTATAAAAATACAAAGTGTATATGTGACTTGATCCAACAAATTCTATTTCTATAAATGTATCCTGTAGAAACACTTGCACGTCTGTACAAAGATGTATGTACAAGGTATTCATTGCAGATGTGATTTTACTATTCCTAAAATACTTACAACTGTATTGTTGTTAGGTGCTGTCTAACTGAACATGACCTCATGTACAACAGAACAAAACACTGTCTGGTTGTGAGCCAGCCTCATTACTGTTGCTATATTTGAGCTCGCTGTTAATAGCCACTATTGTCAATCCATCTTGTCGAGGGTCTTCCTCTTTTCACTGACTTTCTATTTAACCAAGCAGGATGTCCTTCTCCAGGGACTGGTCCCACTTGACAACAAGTCCAAAGTACACTAGACAAAGTCTCGTCATGCTCATTTCTAAGGAGCATTCTGACTGTACTTCTTCTAAGACAGACTGGTTTCTTCTTCGGGCAGTTCATGATATACTCAGTATTCTTCACCATCATCATAAATCAAAGGAACCAATTCTTTTTCGGTCTTTCTTATTCACTGTCCAGCTTCTGCATGCATATGAGGCAACTGAAAATACCATGGCTCATCTTAGTCTTCAGAGTGATATTTCTGGGAAGTGAGGGAAAAACAGCAATGAAGCGGTGAGCTAAGCCCTACAACGTTTAATAGACTCCTGCTAACCCAGGTGGAGACCTGGTTGGCCAGCAGTGTGGCAAGACCTGAGGACTCTTGGGCCCAGAGTCAGTGACATAGCCACAGAGGACTAGAGTGGAGAGTGAAGCATTCAGCTGATAAGAAGAGAGGGCATATGCATAAGAACACCCACACTTGCAGATAATACCCACTTGACCTGGCTTCAATGACTGGATGATCAGAGCTCAACTAGAAGAAGAAAGAAGAGGAAAAAAAGAGTAATCTGATACAATTTGATGAACTTGACCTACACCTATGGATGCAGTAGCTCAAAAGAGGGAACAAATCTTTACAGCAAGGGTCATTCCCACCCCCTCCATACACAGAGTAGACAGGGATGGGCAACTTGGACATTGGCTTCCGGGGGGGGGGCGCGGAGGACTACAAAGGCAAGAAGTGACTGGCTTACAAGCTTTCAAGAAGGAACCTAGATCCAGAGGGCATGGAGAAAAGTAGAATCTCCAGTGAGTAGTAACCAATCTGTCTAGGCTGGGCTGATGAAAGGAAATGCAGATAGGTCTCTTGTGATACAATAGTGAATAATTGTTATCAGGACTGATCATGAGGGTTGGAAATGTAAAGGTAGATGTTTTGTAGCAAGGAGGAGAGTGATTAACTTTTCAGTCTAGAAGCGGAGGTCCCTGGGACCATCAAGGGAAAGGAGTGGAGAGCGGGACCCTACCCAGAGAAGCTGTGATGCCTGAGATGGAGCCAGAGATGATGACGTGGAGAGATGGAGCAGCTGGGGACTTTAGACACAGAGAGGGAGGGGGAATGTGTGCTGACGACCCGGGGTCAGGCTTATAGGGTATATACCACTTGGTTGGTTGATGATGCATGGAGGGGATTGTAACCATGGCAATGAAACCATATATGATAGGATGAATGTAAAACTAATGTTCTCCCATATAAACTATCACATAATTCATAATAAAACATTAAAAAAAAAGTGACATCTCTGATTCATAACACTTTAAAGAGGTCTTTGGCATCATATCTGCCTAATGCAATATAACTGTTTGACTTCTTGACTGCTGCTCCCATGGGGGTTGATTGTGAATCCAAGTAAAATGAAATCCTTGACATTACTCTTTACTCCTTTTATCATGATGTTGCTTATTGGTCCAGTTGTGAAGAATTTTGTTTTATATTTGTTGTTGTTGTTAAATGCCGTCGAATTGGTTCTGACCCCGTAGCGACCCTGTATGGGGTTTCTGAGGAGCAGTTATTGAGCTTGAACCTCCAACCATGCAGTTCAAATGACTTTGCAGTCACAGCACCACAGCAGGACTCCCCTTTTTAAAGTGGAGAATGGTGAAATGAATTACACCCACTCTTCACTTGCTCCAGGAATCAGTTTGGAGGTAGCCCCATGGAGCTGCTCCCTCCCCTACAGCCACCATTCTTCACTTGTGCCATATTTCAAACTACAAGGAGAGCTGACTGGGTCAGGATTTGCAACTCGGAAGTCTTTATCCAGCTTTCGCATGCATATAAGGCAACCGATGAAAACTACTACCGGGCTGGCCCTAACACATGTGGACTCCCTGCTCTCCAAAGAAATGCTCGCTCATCTGCAACTGGTGCCAGCTTGGCCCAGAGCCCCCAACTGTCTATGGTGGAGTGACTCCCATGGCCTCTCTGCGCCCCTCTGCCACATTCTGGCAGATGTGTGGCCAGAAACCAGAAGCCACTGCCTGTGGGCCTGGCCAAGAGTCAGGAAGGCCAAAGAGTACATAGGAAGGTGCAAGTTAATGGCCCAAGGCCCCAGCACCTGGCCACCCTTCTTTAAGTTTATATGGATCTGAGACTGGGGAAAAGGGTAGGCCGGATTAAGGACTTGGAGCTTTGAAGGTGCTCTCTCAACTCAAAACACATGGGTCCTTACCAGGCCTTAAAGTGATTTCAGTAGGCTTTTTACTGTTGTTGTACATGTGAAACGTCGGATAACAAGCCAGCCAAAAAGAAAGGAGCAGGTGTATATAGTACACTCCGACTTTATGCCAGGGAGTCGGTTCCGACTCATAGCAACCCTGCATAGGGTTTCTGAAGCTGTAAATCTTTACGGGAGCAGAAAGCCTCATCTTTCTCTTGCAGCACGGCTGGTAATTCGAACTGCTGACCTTGAGGTTATCAGCCCAACTCATAACCACTACACTACCAGAGTTCCTTGGAAAATGACATAGTGGTTAAAAAATACTTAGCTAGGTTTACAGAACAGATAGAAACTTCACAGAGACACAGTAGGAAGGAAAAAAGTCATCTTCTGTGCTACTCTGACACCCACCAGGTCTTCATGAGTTAGGATCGACTCGAGGGCAACTTGTTGGGTTTTTAGTTAACGATGAGGATAAAGGGGGCAAGGGATTGCTATATTTATTATAAAACAAAACAAAACAAAACAAACCAGACACGTGGCTGATTAAGTTGAGTATAACTCTACTGGACAGAGTGGAACTGCCCCCAAGGGCTTCCAAGGCCATGATTCTCTACACAAGTAGACCACCGTATCTTTCTTCCACAGAATGACTGGTGAAATGGAATTACTAGCCTTTTGGTTGGTAACCAAGTGCTTAACCACAGCACCACCAGCGCTCCTTGTTTTCATTTTAAACTTTATTAATGTAGAATGCAAAAGCATTGGAAGCCCACCAAGCACCCCTCAGACACCCTATGCAGGGTTGCTATGAGTTAGAATTTACTCGATGGCACTTAACAACATGAGGGAACCAAAGCACAGATCTTAAAGCCAGCAAGCACATTTGGGTGTGGTTTTGGTTAAAGGTGAAAGATTTAACCAGATCCATTTATATTTTTCAGTGCCAAAGATGAGCATTAGCTACCCAGGTGAAAGTGTGGCCTGTGATCACAGACCTCCACATTTAAGTCGGTTCAAAACACATTAAACTAATGGCTGTGTGTCAGATACTGCATTAAAAGAAAGAGATATACAGATGTGTAAGACAAAGTCTTGATCCCAAAGGAGGTAGTAGAAGAAAGGCACAAAAATAAAACTGTAACCCTATGTAAATGCTACGACTACAGGCAAATAGGCTGCCTTTGCTTGGGATGGTCATAGAAGGTGCACACAGGAAGGGCTAGAATTGATCTGGATTCGGGAGGATAAAAAGTGTGCCAGGTGTGAATTAGAGAGGGAAAGACAGTGGGAACATGAAATATAAAGACCTTTGTTACTGTTTTTAAGTGCTGTTGAGTCGGTTCTGACCCATAGTGACCCTGTATAGAGTTTCCGAGGAGTGGCTGGTGAGCTTGAGCTGTCAACCTTATGGTTCAAACCGATTTTGCAGTCCAATGCATTAACCCACAGCGCCACACCAGGACTCCAGATAAAGACCTGTTGTTGTTAAGTGTCTCTGAGGTTGGTTCCGACCCATAGTGACTTTGTATAGAGTTTCTGAGGTGCGTATGGTGGGTTTGAACCGCCAGCCTTTCGGTTCAAATTGACCTTATAGTCCAGTGCATTATCCTGCAGCACCACGCCAAGATTCCATATAAAGACCTTGTTGCTGTTGTTGTTAAGTGCTGTCGAGTCAATGCCGACACATAGTGACCCCTGTATATGGTTTCTGAGGAGCAGCTGGTGAGCTTGAACCTCCGGTTTTGCAGTTGAAACGGCTTTGGAGTCCGGCGCATTAACCCACAGCGCCACACGAGGACTCCTAAAACACTACAACCAGTAAACTCCGTACCCCCAAACAAAAATTTAAAAATCCTCCACGTGTCTTCTTTTGACATTAATTAAAAGGGTAAAATATGGGGTGAAAATCTCCTTAGCATGGAACAATGAGCATTTCAACTCTCCTATATCTCTTTTAACTTCTCCCCTACTTGCACAAGATGATCCCAGAATACCACATTTCAGGCATGGTCTTCCAAGCTTCCTGCCTTCAAACACTTCCCTGTCATTTTTACCTAGTTAACACAACTCTAAATTCAAGTGGGAATCTATTCAAGGTCATATTTTGGCTCTCGTGGACTTGTTGTGGGATGACATCAAGAACATCAGACAGGAAGAAAGCAAAAAGTCATTGAGAAGAAGGAAGGAAAAGGTCAAAATGTATGTCAGAAGAGACACTGAAACTTGCTATCCAGTGTAGAGATGCTAAGGCAAATGGAAGCAATGAGGAGGTCCAAGAGCTGAAGAGAAAATTTCAAAGATCAGCTCGAGAAGAAAAAGCCAAACATTACAACAAAATGTGCAAATATCTAGAGTTAGAAAACCAAAAAGGAAGAACATGCTCAGCATTTCTCAAGCTAGGGGAACTGAAGAAAAAATTCAAGCCTCGACTTTCTTTATTGAAAGATTCTCTGGGCAAATTATTGAATGATGGAGAAAGCATCAAAAGAAGATGGAAGGCCACCCCCTCCATACACAGAGTAGACAGGGATGGGCAACTTGGACATTGGCTACCCAAAGTGGGGTGCTACAAAGACAAGAAATGACTAGCTTACAAGCTTTCAAAAGGGAATCTAGATCCAGAGGGCGAGGAGGAAGGGAGAATCTCCACTGAGTAGTATCCAATCTGTCTACATGGGGCTGATGAAAGGAAATGTGGATAGGTCTCTTGTGATACAATATTGAATAATTGTTACCAGGACTGATTTTGAGGGTTGGAAAAGTAAAGGTAAACGTTTTGTAGCAAGGAGAGGAGTGATTAACTTTACAATGTAGGAGCAGAGGTCCCTGGGACCATCAAGGGAGAAGAGCGGAGAGAGGGACCCTACCCAGAGAAGCAGTGACACCAGAGATGGAGGCAGAGACGATAACATGGTGAGATGGAGCAGCTGGGGACTTGAGACCCAGAGAGGGAGAGGGGCTGTGTGCTGACGACCAGGGGGTGGGGAGGTGGGGCAGACTTGTAGGGTATCCCTTTGGTTGGTTGATGATGCATGGAGGGGATTATAACCATGGCAATGAAACGACATAGGACAGGATGAATGTAAAACTAATGTTCTCCCATGTAAACGACCACATAATTCATAATAAAACATTTTAAAAAATAATTAAAGAACAGAAGATGCAAGTAATACACAGTCACTGTACCAAAAGGAAATGGCCAATGTTAAACCGTTTCAAGAGGCAGCATATGATAAAGAGCCAATGAAGGAACAAACAAAATGGCGGACTGGGTGGAAGTGCAGCGAAGAGCTCTGCCAATGACACAGAATACATTACCAAGAAGGCTCTGGGGATGGTCCCAGAACTCTGAACCACATATAAAGGAATATTTAGAGGGTTGGAAGTCTTACAGCTGGGGAATTTGTGGCAGAAGTAAGAAATCCATTGCTTTCTAGTTCGGGATGCGCAGCGGCTCCAGGAGCCACCATCTTGGGTGAGACCAAGTGGGGGAAGGATAGGAGCGGCCACAGACACCTGGCAGAACAGCAAAGATAAAGGTGTGAACACTCTTTTCTTTTGGTAGCTTGTTCATTGGTCCCTTGCTGTCTGCACACCTCCATTCTGGTGACTATAGGGGTGCCTTAGCTAGTGGGCACCCCAGCCCCACCCTCGGAGGGTTCTACTACGCATGCGCACAGATCTCCTCAAAATTTAAAGAGACAGTTTCCAATTAAAACCAAATGGCCACAGCCGGCCCTGAACTGTTTCCAACTAGAAAAAGGGGCTGAATGGGGATTGTGGAGCAGGTCAAGCGGACAAAAAAGGAAGTAAGCCAAAAAATTAAATACTAAGTTACAGCAAAACAACCAACAGTGGCATCTTGAAATTTCTCAAGAAGAAGAGTGAAAAGGGAAGCCCATTTCC
>NW_006408597.1:483455-510145 GCF_000296735.1 Chrysochloris asiatica
AATTGTAAAGGTAGAAGTTTTGTAACAAAAAAAGGGGAATGGTTAATCTTACAGTCCAGAAACAGAGGACACTAGGACCATCAAGAGAGGAATGTACAGAGTGTGGGACCTTATCCAGAGAAGCAGCAGCGCTGGAGATGGAGGCAGAGATGGGACCATGGAGAGGGGGAGCAGCTGAGGACTCTAGATTCATGGACTAAGAAGAGAAGGACTATGAGCTGGTGGCCAGGAGCTGACTTGCAGAATGTGCCCTTTGTAGATGTAAATTATTATATGTAAATTGTGTGTATGTGTGTGTTTTTTAAAAAAAGTTAAACTGGATAGGGAGAAATACTGTTAACTGATGGTACATGGAGGGGATTATAATCAATGCAATGAAAAAAGGTGTATGATTTGTTGAATGTAAAACTGATGATATACCCTGTAAACTTTCACTCAATCCACAATAAAACCTTAAAAAAAAAAAAGAGCCAATGATCCTTAGGGAGGAAGTCCAAGGTGCATTTAAGGAATTGGCAAAGAACAAGGCACCAGGAAATTAAGGAATACAAATTGAAATCTTTCAAGAAAGTGAGGCAACACAGGAGGCACTCACTCATCTCTGCCAAGAAATTTGGAAGACAACTATCTGGCCGAATGATTGGAAGAGATCCGAATATGTGCCCATTCCAAAGAGAGATGGTGACCCAATGGAATACGGAAATCATCAGATAATATCTTTGCTATCCCATGCGAGTACAGTTTTACCAAAGGTAATACAGAAATAGCTGTAAGCATACACTGACAGAGAACTTCCAGAGGTTCAAGCCAGATTCAGAAGAGGACATGGAACAAAGGGATATCATTGCTGATGTCCGATGGACATCTTGGCTGAAAGCAGAGAATATCAGAAACATGTTTACCTGTGCTTTATTTATTACACAAAAGCTTTCGATTGTATGGATCATGAAAAGCTATGGACAAGATTGCGACGTATGAGTGTTCCGGAACACTTAATTGTGTTCATGAGGAATCTGTACATGGACCAAGAGGCAGATATTCAAACAGAACATGGGAACACTGAATGGTTTAAAATTAAGAAAGGTGTGCGATAGGGTTGTATTCTTTCACCATACTTATTCAACCTGTATGCTGAGCAAATAATCTGAGAAGCTGGGCTACATGAAGAAAACGTGGCATCAGGATTGGAGGAAGACTCGTTAACAACCTGCGATATGCAGATGATACAACCTTGCTTGCTGAAAGTGAAGAAGACTTAAAATATTTACTGATGAAGATCAAAGAGTACAGCCTTCGGTATGGATTGCATCTCAGTGTAAAGAAAAAAAAAATCCTCACTACTAGACCAATAGACAACATTTTATCAATGGAGAAAAGATTGAAATTGTCAAGGACTTCATTCTTGTTGGATCAACTATCAACACTCAAGGAAGTAGCAGTCAAGAAAATCAAACAACATATTACATTAGGTAAATCTGCTGCACAAGACCTTTTTAAAGCATTGAAGAGCAAAGATTTCAGCATGAAGACTAAGGTGCACCTGACCCAAGCCATGGTATTTTCAATAACCTCATATGCATGCGAAAGCTGGACAGTGAATAAGGAAGACCATAGAAGAATTGATTCTTTTAAGTTACGGCGTTGGAGGAGAATATTGAAAGTGCCATGGGCAGCCAAAAGAACAAACAGATCTGTGTTGGAAGAAGTGCAGCCAGAGTGCTCCTTGGAGGTCAGGATGGCCAAACTTCATCTCTTATACTTTGGACATATTGTCAGGAGCGACCAGTCACTGAAGAAGAATATCATGTTTGGTAAGGTGGAGGGTCAGAGAAAAAGAAGAAGACCCCCAGTGAGATGGACTGGCAAAGTGGCAGCATCGATGGGCTCACGCGTGTCAACAGTAGTGAGGTTGGCTCAGGATCGGGCAGTGTTTCGTTCTGCTGTGCATAAGGCTGCTATGAGTCGGTACCGACTCGATGGCACTAACAACAACAACACAACAACAATCCATCCTCTGAAGTCTACCCTGCTCTTCTGACATAGCAACTTGTTTCTCTGAGCCCCAACGTGCCTCTTCCTGTCATTCTGTTTGGTACTGTGACCATGTCTTCCCTTCAGAAGTAACCATAAGGCAGTGGATACCTCACACGGACCTCCGTACACCCAGAATTTGGCAATGTCTGCTGCATGAAGGAACAGGTGAATCAATGAACATTCCTCTCTCGCCTAAGCACCACCTGGAGAAAGGAATCTAGAGCAAATAATCTGAGCGTTTGCGTGATGAAATGGAGAGAATCCACGGGGCCGAGAATTAGAAGATGTGGGTGGTAGTTTGTTACTTTATCAATAGAACGGCGTGAGAATTTATACAATCCATTTAACATTTCTGAGTCTCATTTTTAAAACAAACAAACAAAAAATAATCTGTAAAGCAAGAGCTGGGTAAACAGCAAGGAAACGTTTGCAATGAAACCCAGTTTGGGAGCACTTTTGAGGCAGGCACTGTGTTAAAAGTGTTGTTCTTAAGCAATTAAATTTTCCGTTAGCTTCTTAGAACATCTCTAGGAAACAGGCATTTTACTCCTATTTAAGAGATAAGACTATTAGTCTCAAAGAACTTGCCCTAGGCTAATAGCTAGCAAGTGGCTATAAAAGGAGGAATCTATATTAGTCTGTCTAAAAGACATGCTCTTAAGCACTAGGTCATGACATTCAAATGTGAGATCTGAGTAGATATTTTTTTAAAAAAGAATTTGGGTGGCCTCCAGGCATCTGAGAGTACTACAGAACAGAGGTGGTTATTTACCCTCATTCTCCCTGAGGAGGAGACGGGGCTGAACTGCAGAAGCAGGGTGATGCACCAGAGTTTTAGTAGGGACAGGAAGGGAGGTCTGAGCTCAGGGCAAGATGGTACATACAGGAGTGACTGAGGGGATCACCGGACAGAAAAGCGGGTACAGGGAGAACAACACAGGCTGGGAACCTGAGAGGTGCTGATGGGGGGAGGGGGGAGAGCTTGATGGAGGGAGCCCATGAAGGGGACCTGAGGTCGCCACACTGAGAAGAGAAGGGTCTGCTAGGATTCCACTTGAAACTGAGAAACGGAATTGGATAATCTTGTTTCTCTAAAAACTGAGGGGGTTAAAAGAGAGCTGAGGGAGAAAAGGGGAAGACTAGTAAGAAAAACAATGACCCCACAGGTCTGAGAGGAGGAGCCTGTGGACTGACAGAGAGGTGATGACAGGGAGAGAGTGGAATGGACCGTTTCAAGCTTTAAACCTGTGCCAAGTGAACTGAGTCATGTGAGCCTCAACTTGTGATTTACCTCAGCTCTGGGAGAGATGAGTCTGAGCATCATCAGCAGGATAAACAAACATTACCATTTACAGCGATAAGTATTATTAATACTGAAAATACCTAATCATGAGAAGTACTTAGTGGTTTAGGAGGCACGTTCACATCTATGAGCTCATCAAAGTTCCAGAGCAGCCCAGACATCATCACTGTCCAGTTGTGCAGTTTTGTCAAGGACAGGCCTCAAGTCAGGAAGTAGTGTGGACCTGGGACTGGCACCTAAGCCTTCACATTCCTGCTCCAGGGGTCTATCTGTGTAGGAATGAAATATACAACCTTGGCCTTTAAAAGATTTACATTTACATTGCAGGAGAGAAAAAAAACAAAGGCATAAGAAGGTAATTAACCACACAAGGGAACTCAGTAAATTCCAAAGAGAGTAGGGTTCAGAGGAAGCAGCAATTTTAGGGGCAGATGGAAAGGCTTGAGGTGACTGCAGACCATATGGAAGAAAGCAAGGCAGCAAGGAAGCTGAGCGGGTAGGAGCACAACCCACCCCAAGCACAGCAGTTACAAGTGCAGTTCTTCTTGATATTGTGCAAAATGCTGAGGCTCCGATGGTGAACGAGACCTACCCTGTTCTCTTAGAAATGGGGAGAGGCTCTAATCTCAGAAAATATATGCCCCAAGCCACCAAAGAAACATATGACCTTCAGTTTTTTGAACCATATTACTTTTCCCCTTTAGAAGAGGACTCTGCCCCTCCTTTGGCTGGTGATCAGAAAGAGATGGAGTCGGAAAGGAGAAGGCTAGTTCATAGCATAGTGAAAGCAGAAAGAGAAAGCGAGAGCTGTGTTTTGCTCCTTACTCCACAATTTCCTATTTACCCTTCCAACCTTTGAACTCCACTGTGTACACTACGCACATATAGTAAAGAAAAAAAATGCGATAGGGGAACACAGCGAGAGCCTGCAAACTGCTGAGACTGCATACCTGGCAGCTGCTAAAACAAAACTTCAAAGGTTTGGCTTCTTTGAAAAGCCACCAAGCAGGACCCCACCCAATCCCCCTGCTAGCCACAGCTTCCCTGGGAGCTAGTACACGTAACCACTTCTGCATGTTTGGCTGGGTTCCCTAGGGCTACGGCAGCTCTAGAAGCCACGTCACGACTGCCCGTCTGGCAGGTAGGCGGTGGGCAGAGGGTGGTTTACTATAGGGAAGGAAGACCTTTCCCCTCAGACCTACCCATGGGCAGATCTCAGAAAATCAAATGTGAGCACTGGGACCTGCTGGAAAAACCCCTTCCTCCCAGTGGACCGGTCTCAGATGCCTTAGCCACTAGTAATACAGAAGCTCTGGACTGTCAAGATTCCCAAGGCATTAGAACATGCCCTGCCCAGCGCCACAAATTAGTTCAAGAACTGCATCTGCAGTAAATCTCTAGATCTAAACAAAAGAGGCCCAAGATCTGCAGAAGACCCTACAGGATCATCAACACTATACCTCTCTTAGACAAGCATTCTTTTTTCTTAACCGGCTGACCTAGCCTGGGGCTTTATCACATCTTCTGGGTCAGTTGCCTAGCCCCGCTTTATCTAATACGATATCTACAAGCCACATGTGGCTTCTGAGCATTTGAAAGGTGGCTCATGTGACTGAATTTTTTTATTTAACAGTCACATGTGGCTCATGGCTACTATACCAGACAACATTTAGTCAATCATGCTAAAATTCTGTTCCGCACTTTGTGAAATACACTGTAAGGTTACAAAGATGTTTAGGACTTGGACTTAAACTGACTCGACAGCACTTTACAACAACAAACTGTTTACCAGAAGGAGTCCTGGTGATGCAGTGGTTAAAGTGCTCAGCTGCTAGGTGAAAGTTCAGCAGTTCAAACCCATCAGCCACTCCATAGGAGACCGATGTGGCAATGTGCTTCCACAGAGATTACAGTCTTGGAAACCCTAAAGGGCAGTTCTCCTCTGTCCTACATGGTCTCCCAGAGTCAGAAGCAACTAAGCAATGAGTGTGAGTTATTTTGTTTATTTTTTAACACCGAATGGGTGAAAATTAGAAAGTAAACAGTAAACAAATAGGAGGAGTACTATAGAACAGTATAGGAAAGGGAGGCTCATGGGAGAAGACATATATGAGACTTATTTATGATCCACTGCTTTTGGCTGGAGCTGAACGTGTGATGAGAAATAAAACTGGAAAGAAGGTTGCTAACACATGTAAGTGGTCACCTTGAAAATCTAGCCAAGATTTCATTTGTCCTTAAGACTGGCATGTTAGATCTTCCTTCCTTGAACAATCTACTTTCATGATCAAATGTAACATATCAGTACAGAAAATCCTTAGCATAAATAAAACAAATGAGAGAGACTTGAGAGATAGAAGTACAATCAGCAGTAATAAAAGATGATACCTCACCACTTGTCTGTCAGTTTGTCGTACTGTGGTGCCTTTTGTACTGCCGTGATGCTGGAAGTATTTTAAATACCAGCAGGGTCACCTATGGGGGACAGGTTTCAGCAGAGTTTCCAGACTAAGACAGACTACGAAGAAGGAGAGGTAAACCACTTCTGAATGGTTAAGCCATTGAAAACCTTAGGAATAGCAGAACATTGTTTGATAATAGTGCCAGAAGGTGAGCCCCTCATGTTGGAAGGCACTCAGAATGTGACTGCCTCCTCAAAGTAGAGTTGATCATAATGACATGAATGGAACAGTTCTGGGGACTCCACTTGGAGTCCTGGGATGGTGCTGTGCTTAATGCGCTAGACTACAAAGTCGGTTTGAACCGCGAGGCCGGCAGCTGCTCCTCAGAAACCCTATACAGGGTCACTATGGGTCAGAACCGACTCAACGACACTTAACAACAACATTCACTGATAGGGCACAACTTAAAATGAGAAGAAACAGCTGCAAACCTCCATGAATGATCACAATGTACAAAGTATGAATCTAGGAAAATTAGAACTTGTCAAAAATGAAGGAAATGCATAAAGATCGATTATCCTATGTGTTAGTGAGCTAAAATGGACTGTTGTTATTAAGTGCTGTTGAGTCGGTTCCGACTCCAAGAGACTATGCACAACAGAAGGAAACACTGCCAAGTCTTGTACCATACTCACAATCATTGGTACGCTTGAGTCCAAAGCTGCCGCCACTGTGCCAATCTATCTCGTTGAGGATCTTCCTTTTTTTGCTGATTACCAAGCACAGTGTCCTCCAGGGACAGGTCCCTGCTAATAATATGTCCAGAGTATGAGGGTACCACGGACTGCCAGAACAACAAACCAATCTGTACTGGAAGAAGTATAGCCAGAATGCTCCTTCGAGGCCAAGATGGCATGACTTTGTCGCTCATATTTTGGAAAGAAGGGCAGTAGGGCTGGAGGGGATTTTTTAAATGGCTCAGGAAGCCAGTTGGTCTTCCTTCTGAGTTCTGAGTCAACACTAAGCTTTACTAATTGACCCTAATGTTTCCCTATAGGAGCCAGAAAGAAATCTTAATGTGTTTCCTCCTCACCACTGAGGGTCTTTCCAAGCTCTTTCAAGGCTGACAAAAAACAGGAGAGATGGAAGCTGGTAGAAACACCATGTGAGGAGAATTAAACTAAATTATGAATTAGGCAACTCTGGTAAGATATCCTAATTCTAGAAAATGGTCCTCACTTCTGCTTAGTATTTGGACTTCTGCCATTTGAACCTCTTAAAACCCAGAGAAACCATCTATTTTGCATAGATTACAATGTGAACTGTTAAGTAAGACCTTGCTTCTAAAAGACATTGTGTGTGTGTGTTCTAATCCTTAGGCGGTTCACCTACAGTACTTGGGGGAGGGAAGGAAAGCAAACAAAACACAATACTCACAAAGCATAGAAGGAGCCCTGGTAGCACAGTGAGTATATGTTGGGCTGCTAATTGCATGGACAGCTGTTCGAAACCACTAGCTGCTCCTAGGGAGAAAGATGGGGCTGTCTGCTCCCGTAAAGATGCACAGTGCTGAGAAGCCTATGGGGCAGCTCTATGCTGTTTTACAAGGTCACCAATTGTTGGAATAGACCCCAGGCAGTAGGATTGGGATTGGGTTTTTGGCAAACCACAATGAAACCTGCATTTTCTCTTGGCTTGCAGATAAGAACCATTTCTTTCACTAGCCCCAGAGTTCTCAAACCCTCTTTGTCTACGCCCTCGTATGAGATCCAGACAGCTAGCTATCTTTTGACACACTTCCTAAATTTACCACAATTCCTTGCAATAGGCAGAAGCCCAATCATTCTGGCCCTTTCACAAAAACACCCGTGGCTGGCACTCAGTGCTCTTGGTGAATGAGGGTCTATAGGGTCTCTCCTAGAGTTTGGACTGATACCTGCTATAATTCTGGAGCAGCATGGGAGTTTCAGACAGAAAGACAGGTCTGTATCATAGGTGTCTTGTACAGATATTTTATGCAGAAGGACGGAATAGTGACAGTAAGATTGAGAAGGAAGTGCCCCGTAAACTTCCCCCAGTTTATGGGGAAGAAGGGCGGGGGAGAGGAGTGAAATGTCACTTCCTCTGAGCTCTGAACATGACAGACTTTTCTTTTTCTTTTAGTTCCCCCAAACGTGGTTTTCTTTTGTGACTGTGCTGTTTGGCTAGAGAATACAGTTTATATAACACGATATAAGCTCCAAACTCCTCCAGAGAGAAGCACTCCCAAAGCTCGACCCCCAGCATAGATGGAAAATGTCAGTGCTTACTGGCTGGAACAGTCAGTGCTTACTGCAGTGGAAAGCCAAGAGGAAGGGCCTACTGAGTAGAAAGAACTTGTCCTCCAGCAAAGGAGTCAAACAAAAAGGGCTGTCCATTCCCAGTTGGAAAGCCAACCTTTTAAACTGCTGAATGATCTCCCACAGCTGGAAAATACAAAGTGCTCACTGGCATCCCCGCTCAGGTGGTGGCCAGGGCACCCAAATGCACTACCTGGCACACTTATGTAAGTTCTTAGGTGTGGCAGTAACTGTATTCTAAATGTTGTTGTTAGGTGCCATCGAGTCGGTACTGACTCACAACGACTCTATGCACAACAGAACAAAATACTGCCCAGTCCTGGGCTAACCTCACAATTGGTGTCATGCTTGAGTCCATTGATACTAACAGTCTGCCAATCCATCTCACTGGAGGTCTTCCTCTTTTTCTCTGACCCTCCACCTTACCGAACATGATATCCTTCTCCAGTGGCTGGTCCCTCCTAACAGTATGTCCGAAATATGAGACATGAAGTTTGACCATCCTGGCCTCCAAGGAGCACTCTGGCTGGACTTCTTCCAACACAGATTTGTTTGTTCTTTTGGCAGCCCATGGCACTTTCAGTATTCTTCTCCAACACCACAACTCAAATATATTAGTTCTTCTGTGATCTTCCTTATTCATTGTCCCAGCTGTCACATGCATATGAGGTTATTGAAAATACTATGGCTTGAGTCAGGCATACCTTAGTAATCAAGCTGACATCTTTGCTCCTCAACATTTTAAAAAGGTCTTATACAGCAGATTTGCTTAATGCAATATGTCCTTTGATTTCTTGACTGTGGCTTCCATGAATGTTGATAATTGATCCCAGAAGAATGAAGACCTTGACAACTTCAATCTTTTTTCCTTTGATAAGAATGTTTATTACAGCTGTTTCTCTTCATTTTGAGTGGTGCCCCATCAGCAAATGACGGTCCCGAGGGCTTTTCTCCCACGAGCTTTACTCTATTCGCATCCTCACCGCCAACTCTACTTTGAGGAGGCAGCTCTTCCCCAGTCACATTTTGAGTGCCTTCCAACCTGAGGGGCTCATTTTCTGGCACTATATCTGACGGTGTTTCTCTGCTATTCACAAGGTTTTCAGTGACTAAGTTTTCGGAAGTAGTTAATCGCTCCTTCTTCCTACTCTGTCTTCATCTGGAAGCTCATCTGAAAACCTGTGCCCATGGGTGACCTTGCTGGTGTTTAAAATACCCGTGGCAGAGCTTCCAGAATCACAGCAAATTGAAAGTCACCAAAGTACGACAAACTGACCGACGAGCGGTAGATATTCTACGTGAGTCCAACATTCAGTTCCGGAAAGGAAACTAAGCATTCTCAAGAACTACTGCTACTGTTGCTGTTGTTCTACCGTCAAGTGGCTTCCGACTCATAGCAATCCTGTATAGGGTTGCCAAGGAGTGGCTGGTGGGTTTGAACCGCTGACCTTGTGGTTAGCAGTCCAATACTTATCCTATGATGCCACACCAGGACTCCTCTCAAGAACTGTTGTTGTTAAGTGCTGTCGAGTAGGTTCTGGCTCACAGCGACCCTATGTAGGGTTCCGAAGAAGTGGCTGGTGAGTTTGAACTACCGACCTTGACGTTCAAATCGACCTTTGCAATCTAGTGCTTATCCTGCAACACTGTACCAGGACTCCTCTCAAGAACGAGTGGGCCACTTTTACTACACAACTTAATCTTGTAACAACTTGAATGAGATAGTCACTTTTCCCTGCCTGTGTAAACAATGGGGAAATTGTGGTTCAGAGACGCCGAGTAACTTTCCCAAGGTCACATACGGAGTCAGTCAAACCCTGATCTGTCGGAATCTAAAGTCCCCTCTCATTACACTCCACCACAGCATCTTTCTCATTGGGATGACTGGTCTCATTTTTTATAGTTTGTTTTTAAAGAAATACAAGCATTTAAAGAACCAGGTTCAGAATTATTCCCTTGCATAGACATAGAGGATGGAAGCAAATTTTTAAAACATTTTATTCCCACACAAATTCCCATCTTTGTGGCTCACTTCACCTCTTTGTCCAGAGAGTCATTTTGCTGGAGCTACGCTGTTGTTTTTTAAATCCTTACATCCTCTTCTTGAAAATCTTTCTTCTAAGTGCATGTGTGCTCAAACTGAGATCTTTGCTGCATGCCACTTGACACTGGTCTCTAGTAATTCCATGTGTATGCGATGATTCCTTCTCCTTGGCATAGGTAACCTCTTAGTTACAGCCCAGCCTCCAGCTCTATGCCAAGCTCATGGATTATATCCCCTCCCCGCTCCCCTGCTGCTAGAAGAGTCACCTGGATGAGATCAGGGTCGATTATGTTTTAATTTCTAAGAGGCTTCCAGCATCTAGCACCATGCCTGACCCACAGAAAAGGCCTGGAAATTTCTTTTAAAGAAATGAACAAAGTCAGAATTTGAGAGACTGAATGAGAACTGAAAGGATGAGAAAATGGAGAGCCAACTCTCTAGCCACACTTGTGAGAAACAGTCTAGAAGAAGGGAGAACACTATTAGCTACACTTGGAGTCAGAATCGCTGGAAAACCTGTTCCTAAATGTCATGGCCAATTGACTGGAAGAGATTCATATGTGTGCTCATTCCAAAGAGAGATGACCCAACAGAATGCGGAAAGCATTGGACAATATCACTAATATCACATGCAAGTAAAATTTTGCTAAAGAGAATTCAGAAATGGTTACACCAGTACATTGACAGGGAACTGCCAGAGGTCAAAGCTGGATTCAGAGGAACACTTGGAACAGGGGATATCACTGCTGATGGATCCTGGCTGAAAGCAGAGAATACCAGAAAGATATTTATCTGTGCTTTACTGACTACGCAAAGGCTTCCTTCCAACTGTGTGGATCACAATAAAGGTCTGGACAACACTGCTATGTCTGAGTATTCCGGAACACTTAATTGTGCTCATGAGGAACCTGTACATAGACCAAGAGGGCAGTTATTTGAACAAAACAGGGGGATACTGAATGGCTTAAATCAGGAAAGGAGGTCAGGTTTCTGTTCTTTCACCACACTTTTTCAATCTGTATGCTAAGCAAATTATTCAAGAAACTGGATTATATGAAGAATAACATGACATCAGGAGGAAGGCTCATTAACCTGCGATATACAGATAATACAACTTTGCTTGCTGAAAGCAAAGAGGACTGAACATTTTAATAAAGATCAAAGACCACAGCCTTCAGTATGGGTTGTGTCTCAATGTAAAGAAAACAAAAGTCCTCACCACTGCTCCAATAAACAGATCATGATAAATTAACAAAAGATTGAAGTTGTCAAACACTTCATTTTGCTTGGCTCTACCATCAACACTCATAGAAGCATCAGTCAAGAGTTCAAATGACATACTGGCTGGCTGGTTGGCTGGCTGTGTGCCGTGGAGTCGGTTCTGACTCATAGCGACCCTGTACAGGGCTTCTGAGGTTGTAAATCTTTACGGGAGCAGAAAGCTTCATCTTTCTCCCACGGAACAGCTGGTAGTTTCGAACTGCTGACCTTGCGGTTCGCAGCCCGATTCATAACCACTACGCTATCAGAGCTCCTACTACATTAGGCAAAATCTGCTGCACAAGACCTTTTTAATGTGCTCAAGAGCAAAGATGTCAGTTTGAGGACTATGGTGTGCCTGACCTAAGCCATGGTATTTCCAATAGCCTCATATGAATGTGAAAGTTGGAAAATGTATAAGGAATATCGTGGAAGAATTGATGCATTTGAGTTATGGTGTTGAAGAAGAATATTAAAGGTTCCATGGACTGCTAGAAAAACAAGCAAATCTGTGTTGAAAGATGCATAACCAGAATGTTCCTTAAAAGCCAAGATGACAAGACTTCGTCTCTAATACTATGGACATATAATCAAGAGGGAACAGTCCCTGGAGAAAGACATCATCTTTGGTAAAGTGGAGGGACAGGACAAAAGAGGGAGACCCCCAACGAGCTGGAATGGCACAGTGGCAGCAATAATGGGCTCGACCGACGCAATTGTGAGGATGGCACAGAACCAGGTGCTGTTTCTTTCTGTTGTACACAGGGTCACTGTGAGTAAGAATTGCCTCGGTGGCACCTAACAACAACAAAATGTCATGTAAAACAGAACACCAGACCCTTTCTTGTCACTACTAAAGAATAAGAGGGCAGAAGGGCAGGATGACACCAAATATGGTCCACATTTCTCAGAGGTGGTGCCTCAGTGTGCCCCGCTCCTGGCAGAATATTCCATGACATTTCTGACATGAAGATGTTCCCAAGAGTGGAGCCTGGCCCAAGCCAAGCCATCTGGGCCTCCAATGCCTTGTCCTAGACCAAAAAGCAGAAACAAACACATGGCTGTGTTCTTTCTTAACCTCCTCCACCTTTAACATCGAGGAACAGACAAATCCCCAGGTTGCATGTATGAAAAAGCCAGAGAAGGATAAAAATAATTCAATGACAAATGCTGGAAAAATATACAAAGGGGCAGAAGCCAGACATTCGTGGGATTCCCTGACAGCTCGATCCACGAGAAAGGGCTGAACTGGAAAAAAACAGGGCCTCTGCTTCCTGCCAAGCTGTCTGAGGCCCTGTCCTTCCCAAATCGTTGCTAGCAGCAGCCAAGACTTTACAGTAACCCTTCCAGGTCTCACAAAGCAAACTGCCCCATTGAACCCACTGAGGGCTCCGCACCTAGAAAGCACTTCTCCCTGATGTGGCCCAGTTCCATGGAAGGCTGGCAGCCATCAAGAAATGACTGTGGACATCATGTTTGTGTCCCTGATTACTCTCTATGCACCCAGGAAAGGGGGTAATGAAAAGGCAGTTTGAAGAGCTAATCAATCTTGTTGGCCAAAGAAACATTTAAACAGCCAGGTATCAGCATTAAGAAAGTCAAGAAAATAAAAAGTCAGACCCCATGGAACCGTGCCTCGGAGGTGATGTTGTATAATCCTAAATTGGCCATGCAGGGAGGCACACCTCAGCCTTCCCAACATGTGACTGCATTTGGCCCTGACTACTTTCTCTTCTGGAGAATGGCCTGCAATTAATCTCACTTATTACCTCTGAAAAGTAACAACAGAGGAATGACTGGCCAAGTCCAACTCCAGAGTGTCCAGGGAGCAGCAAGCTAAATGGCCAGGCCTCAGACTGTCTGGGCAAGTCATGGGCTTTCTGCCTTCCTCTCCCACAACAAAGCTAAAACGGGGCCTCCAGACAGACCAAAGGAACCAAGAGATTTGAGGAGCTGGGCTGAGCTCACACTGACCCAATGGGAGATGACAGCCCTGAGGCTACATTTGGGGTGGTTACAAAACAGCGGGGAAAGAACAAGGTTGTCTGGTGAGAATCTGTATGATGCATAAAATTGAGAACAATGGCAACACTACAGGGAAATGAAAAATAACACTGTTTGCAGAGTTCTGGTGAGTCACCGGTTTTCATTCCTGTGGCTACCAAGTCACTGACTCCTCCAGTGTGGGGAGATGAAAAGTACAGCCAGCAATGGGCTTCTCTTTACATCTCATTCCTGTTTACCAGGCAGCTCCTGGCTTTATGACTTATCTGAGTTTATGGCACTGGAACGCACTGTTGCTATTGTACAAGTATGAGTTGTTGTGAAGTTTTGTAGAGTCGGTTCTGACCCATAGCATCCCTGCAGAGGGTTTCCGAGGAGCAGCTGGTAAGCTTGAACCACCGACCTTGTGGTTCAAACCGACTTTGCAGTCCAGCACACTAACCCACAAGATAATTTATATATATCACAAGGTCGGTGGTTCAAGCTCACCAGCTGCTCCTCAGAAACCCTATACAGGGTCGCTATGGGTCGGAACTGACTTGACGGCACTTCACAACAATATGTTTATCCAATAAAAAGATGAGATATATAGTTTTGGGTCTCTTAGTGTCAACATCAGTAATAAAAGTCACATTTCTAAGCTACTGATTCCATATTCATTGATCTCTGTCACCCTTACTACTAAGAGAAAAGAAACAAGAGACCACACAAATTATCTACAAATCTGTGGCTTACCAGGAAAATTGGGAATGGGGCATGGTTGCTTAATGTCCAGGACACATTCTGTGAAATGGGATGTTGTGTGATTTGGACACTGTGTGAACACCGTATTATATATAGTATGTATACTTGTATATGCGGGGACTTTGATTACCTTCCAATTCCATTTTTCCACAAACTTTTTGAAGCCCTTGTGTATGTGTCATATGCGACATACATATATCAAAGCCACTCCCACATAAACTACTCTGGCTCTCTGTCGACACCTGGAGTCTTGGGGTTTGAAACTTGCACCTGTACTTGGCCCCGATGGACAGAGTGGAGCAGCTGCAGCCAAGTGCCTCACTGTGGTCACTAATCTCAGGGCAGCTAGGTAGAACACACACATCAGTGACCTTCATGGAAGACTGCTCCTATCTCATGGGGCCCTTCCAACCAAGCCGCTCCACCCCATCCCACAGGGCACTGGCCAAAGGCATGTGATGCAGTGCATACCTGTACTGTGCAGAATGCTGGCTGGGGACCAGTCAGAGCCAGGGCTCGACGGAGAACCCATTTAGGGCTGCTTTACAGTAGGTACTATGGGAATTCCACCTGAAATTCGAACTCTGGAGGTGAGCCCCAAGGCAGCCCTGAACAGAGATTATCTGGGGCCAGAGGAAGATTTCCCAGGGCTACCCTGGACTGGAACGTATGGCACTGTGGGTTAATGCGCCAGACTGCAAAGCCGTTTGAACTGCAACATCGGCGGTTCAAGCTCACCAGCAGCTCCTTGGAAACCCTATATAGGGTCGTTACGGGTCAGAACCGACTCGATGGCACTTAACAACAACAACAACCCTGGACTGGAATAGGACCAGAATACTGGTTCATAGACTTGAAGAAGAGGGTGCTGTGGGATGATGCACTGGACCAAAAGGTCGGCTTGAACATCAAGGTCGGTGGTTCAAACCCACCAGCTGCTTCTTGGAAACCCTACAAAGGGTTGGTATGAGTTGGAACTGACTCGACAGTACTTAACAACAACAATAGTACTGTGAACACAACTAACCCAAGGAGGAAAGGGTCAGGGAATTTCGTGCATGTGTGTAGCGAGGTGGCCCTATGGCTCTTTGGTTACAATGGCTCTGGAGTAAACTGTATACTACAACGTTCATGAGCACAGGCTGGGTGGGAAAAGGTCACTCACAGCGTGGTACTCTAAGCCCTAGCTCTGACTTCTATCTTATGTGTCTTGGTACTAAAAGATGCTACTAAGGTTCTAAACCCAACCATACATTTTATAGAAAATAACTTTTCCTCGTCCTAACTATAAATATAAAAAAATGCAAAACTTCCTCAAAATGTATAGTTTTATCTACTTTACTGTAAGGAAAATGACTATGGCCTGTCATACAGGTAATATATCCAGATTGCAGTGAAAATGCTTTTCCTAGAAACAGGGTTGTGATTTTAGGCGTTTAAGGTATGGCGCTGTAAGATAAGCACTCGACTGATTGCAAGGCTGGTTTGAACCACAAGGTTGGAGGTTCAAACTCACCAGCCGCTCCTCAGAAACTCTAGACAGGGTCACTATGCACTGGAAATGACTCAACAGCACTAGCCACAACAACAAAGGAAAATAAAAATCTGTGGTATATAGAGATTTCTTTTTTCCCACTCTTGCTTTTAGAATACATTACATTATACGGTAAATCACCAATCACTAGCATTTGCCAGCAAGAGAATGGTGTAGAAGAATGTCCTACCTTAAAACTTGCTTCTTCTAGGTCTCCAACTCTTTGTAATTTTCAATTGAAAAAATTTTTTTCTCCCACCCTGACCACAGTGATTACTGGTATGAAGATACTGTGCCCAGCAGTGCATGATATAGTGGGCTTGTGTTTATGTTGTTTCCTGGGTTGAGTTTCTGCTTCCCAAATTAGCAGTTTAAGTAGTAACTGTAGCAGCAACAGATACCTTTACAACACTTAGGTATTTCCTCTAAGTCTTGGACCCGTCCTCCCAGCCTCAGAGCAGGGCAGGTACAAAGACACAGTTGGGCAGAAGCTCGGGGTGGGAGCTCAGAGGAACGTCTGCTGGGGAGCATCCATTCAGATGATGAAACAGATCAGTGGGTCACAATCTTTCTTCAGACACATTATCTCGAGCTCATTTGACTCAGAAAGTGATTCGATATAACTAATGGCCACTACAGCAAGCTGTATTGGGAAGCCTTACTTTTCTATATCTACGTACGTACAGGGAGGACATAAAGATGGAGCAAGACCAACACTGAATACAATGGTTTCTTTGTTAATTTGGGAGTTGTGTACTTTATGCTCAGAATTGATTTGGATTTTACCCACTGCCACTTCTCTCAACTACATAAAGGTAATTTCCTTCCCACTGCCCAAATGAACAATGTCAAGGGAGGCTGTTTGGGTTTAATGATATAACCTAGATGAAGACATAAAAAAACAAACATGTCCATCAAAGAAAGAGAGTTCAAAGCCAGTGAAACACAACATAGTGTGAGGTACAAAAAAGAACTAGGAGAAAATGTCAAAAGTTAGTACATGACAATGTTGATTGCAGGCAAGCATGAAACAGTCAACATTTTTGCTCTTTACCCAGAAGCCAATGTGCTTAACTGTATCAGAAATCTCCTGTTCATTCACTTTTGCTTAAAACTGCCTCACAAGTAAAATGAGGTCTTTTAATCCAAGTGCCAGGGGATTTGGACAGGTGGGAAAAGGCATTGGCTATACAGAACCTGAGGTGGGAAGGGCATGCATAGAACCCGAGCCGTCCCCATGTAACCCAAACACTGTATGACTCTTCACATACCTGCTTCCAGGAGGGCTGGATTGACTCTCGGGAGCTTGGGGGTCTGACTGGTTTGACCATGTCGGGACATTCGGACTGATGACAGGCCGGAGGGTGGGGGGAGGTGAAGCACTGCTTCTGCTTATGACGCCACTTGCCAAATTCATGTTTGATACCTGGAAATGAAGTGAGGGAAAGAGGCTGATTTTATAGTTTGAGCAAAGTATCATTAAAAACATATGGACAAAGTCAGCATCCATTAGAGTCTAGGGGATGATGACTCATTGGAACTGAACCAGGGGTGGTGACACAGGGACCCAGTAAAGGTTGGCTTCTGTGCACAAGCAGCAGAAGTCAGGGATTAGTGCCACTGCATGTTAAGCATTTATTCTGCTCCTACTACGTGAAAGGCATTGAACCCTGCTAGGTGTGACGAAACACAAAGGCGGACAACAGAAACAGAATTACTGAGCACATACACTGTGTCCCAAGAAAAGCTTAGTCTTTTAGGCCCTGGCTTCCTCATCTGAAAGCTCAAAACGCTCAACAGTTTCTAGCTATTATTATTATATTATTATTTTCAAAGAACTCAATGATTTGGAAAGAAGAGATGGACAGTCAATAGACAAAAGGCATTGCACTGAGTTCAATACACGATTTATGAAGAAGAAATACAATTAGCCTG
This sequence comes from Chrysochloris asiatica, assembly GCF_000296735.1. NCBI lineage: Eukaryota > Metazoa > Chordata > Mammalia > Afrosoricida > Chrysochloridae > Chrysochloris > Chrysochloris asiatica. Next base: position 501,055 of record NW_006408597.1, read on the forward strand.
TGAAACATTTCAAACTAGTTATTTCCACTGGCAATTGGAGCACTGTAAGTTACAAGGTGTGGGTTTTGTGCGTCAGATTGGTATAATCCAACAAAAAATACGGTGGCATAGTGGCAAGAGGTAAGATTAGCTAGCTCCTTGTGTGACTAAAAATTGGTAGAATCTCTCTAGAAATTTACATGACAGTGATTAAAGGCATTAAAATATTCATATACTTTGATGCTATAATCTAATTGCTATGAACTATGCTAAAACTATGCTAATTGCAGATTTAGTGACAATTATAGCTGCATTGATTATTAGAATTTACTAAGTGTCAAAATCTGGGTTAATGAGCACACTGCATGCATCTTATTAGGTACAAATGAAAGAAACTACGGCACAGGCGCACACAACAAAGAAATGGCAGGATGGGTATTTGAGCCATCCATCGCCTTTCTAGCTCCAGAGCTGCCGTTTCTAATCCCCACAGTGTACTGTGAACCACACACACTGCTGTTGAGTGGATTCTGACTCATAGTGACCCTCCCTGTAGGGACGGAGGAGAATTGCTCCATAGGGTTTCTGAGATTGTAAATCTTTAAGGGAACAGAGATCCTCATCTTTTTCCCATGGAGCAGCCTGATGCTTAACCCACTTTGTCACCAGCTTTCCTTCTGTGAACAGATACTGAAAAACAAGCGCTGCATTTAATACTGAAAAACAGAGATAAATGGTTAACACGGACTCCTGGTGTGGGGCTGTAGGATCAGCACTGAACTGCGAACCACTAGATCAACAGTTCAAACTCACTAGCTGACCCTTGGAAAACCAATACAGGATCACTGTGAGCCAGCACCAACTTGACAGCACTTACTATAACAACACATGGTTAGCAATATTGTTAAAGAAATTCTGCTCCCCTCATATAAGGGAATATTGTATAGTCATCAAAACACTGTTTTGGAAAAATACTTAATGTAGGAAAATGTTGCTATGTTGAGTATAAAAAATAAATAAAAATCACCATATGAAGCCGTACAAAGAACAGATTCAAATTTTCCTATACACACACATTTTCCAAAATCCACATACATATTTTCTAACCACACACACATTTTCCTAAATACACATACAAATATTCCTAAATACACAGATAAACACAAAATTTCCTAAATACACATTGTTGTTGTTGTTAAGTACTGTTGACTCAATTCTAACTCACAGAGACCCTGTATAGGGTTTCTGAGGTGTGGCTGATGAGGCTTGAACCACCAACCTTGAGGTTCAAACTCCTAAATACGGATACACAAATTTTCCCTAAATATACATACATATATACACTTCCAAAGGACTAGAGGAGTCCTGGTGTGGCACTGCGGGTTAATGCGCTGGACTGCGAGGTTGGTTTGAACAGCAAGGTTGGCGGTTCAAGCTCACCAGCCGCTCCGCAGAAAACCTATTCAGGGTCGCTATGAGGCAGAACTGACTCAACAGCACTTAACAACAACAAAGGACTAGAAATAAAATCCAAAGTATAACTAAACACTATTTTCCTCCTTATATGTCTTGCATTTACAATTTTTTTCTATGCTAGGCATGTGTCACTTTTATAATAAGAAAAAAAGAGGGATTTATTCTGAGCAATAGAGATGAGAGGTGACAAGCTTCCAGCCTGGGTGGAGGCAGCGGAACCAGGGAGGATGGCTCTGAAAGCACCTCAAACTTCTAGGCCCAGAGGCCCCGGAAAGAGGGCAACAAAGCTACATACAGGGCTTTGAGGCTAAGGTAACAGGTACTCAGGAGATCTAGTAAGGTAAAAAAAAAGTGTTTTCCTATACAATGTCTTCAGTAGCTAATAATGTTTACATTCACAGATGGAATAATTCTTTTTTCCTAAAGTTTTTATTGTGCATTGAGTGATAGTTTATAGGGCAGATCATCAGTTTTTTGGTTTTTTTTCAATGTAGATTGAAAGTTTACAGGGCAGATCATCAGTTTTGTTTTGTTTTTTAAGGTTTTTATTGTGGATTGGGTGAAAGTTTACAGGGCAGATCATCAGTTTTACATTCAACAAATCATATACCTTATTTCATTACAATGATTATAATCCCTTCCATGTACCATCAGTTAACAGTATTTCTCTCTATTCACTTTAGCTTTTATTTTTTTTTAAACAAGATCGTCAGTTTTATACTCAACCAATCGTATCTTGTTTCATCACAATGATTACAATTCCCTCCATGTACCACTGGTTAACAGTATTTACCTCTATTCCCTCCTTTTTTTGATGTACCCAAAGCACACAGAAAATATATACTCATATAAATGACCAAAGAACACATTTTGCAAGCCAGCCTCTTGCCCACACAAAAGGACTAATTCTTTTTTTTTTTTTTTTTAAGGTTTTTATTGCGGATTGAGTGAAAGTTTACAGGGCAGATCATTAGTTTTACATTCAACAAATCACACACCTTGTTTCATTACAATGATTATAATCCCCTCCATGTACCATCAGTTAATAGTCTTTCTCTCTATCCACTTTAGCTTTTTAAAAACAAACAAACAAAAAACCCACTCAGGCATGTATAATGATTTACATCTCCAAAGGGCACATTCTGCAAGTCTGCTCCTGGCCACCAGCTCTTAGCCCTTCTCTTCTTAGTCCATGAATCTAGAATCCTCAGCCACTCCCCCTCTCCATGCCCCCATCTCTGCCTCCATCTCTGGCGAAAGTCCTGCATTCTGCTTGTGGTCCTAGGGTCCTCTGTTTCTGGACTGTAAGATTAACCACTCCCCTGTTACAAAAGGAATAATTCTTGATGATTAAAAAAAAAAAAAAAAAGATAACTCTCTGGAAGTTTTACGCACAGTATAGTGTTTCAGTCCAAGCTGTAGAGTTCAGTGACAATAGTTCAGATGGTGTCTTCACATCAAAAGACTCGTAGTATTTTTCTTGGAAAGAAAGCTGTTTGCACAGGTTAGGAGGGACCTCTGGTGTCTTTGGAGACTGGACTGAGGGACACTGTGGCTGAGCCTTCAGAAGAAAGTCCATGAGCCAATGTTGGTTTACCATTCTGTCTGCCTTCTGCTGCTGCCAGGAGGAGAAGAGAAGCAAGTACTGCCTAAAGGTCAGAGATGTAGTGGCGGCTTAGGGGAGTGCTTCTCTAGCCCCCAGTGCCTTTGAAGTGTTTTGTTGTTCTTCTTCCTCCACATGAGAGGCCGAACACGTCAGGTCTACAGACAAAGAAACAGACTCCCTGGAGGACTCAACAAACTGCTGCTCCCACAGAGATCATCCTCCTTCCTGCCTGATCTCTGGCCTCAAACATCAGGCCCTTCAAATTAGACACAATCTTGCAGCTTCTAAAAATATTCCAAAGTGAGAAAGGTCTTTATGATAACAGCTTCTACAATCACTGCCTCAGTCAGTTGCGCCCAAACTTTGTAACAGCAGCTTACTTTAGTAAGCTTTAGTCATGTCATGTCATCGGGGGGACTTCCCGAGAGAAGGACATCATGTACTTGGTGGTAATTGTTGTTAAGTGCCATCGAGTCAGTTCCGACTCATAGTGACCCCTGTTATAGGGTTTCCAAGGAGTGGCTGGAGGGTTTGAACCGCTGATCTTGCGGTCCAGTGCTTTCCCACAGCGCCACACCAGGACTTCTTGGTAGAGAGAGAAAAAAGGGAAGATGCTAAAGGAGATGAGCTGACACATGGTTTGAGTGGGGAGGATGGTGCGGGATGGAGAAGAATTTCCTTCCTTTGTATACAGAATTGCATTGAGTTGGAACTAGCTCTAATGCACTTAAAAACAACAAACGCTTTCAAGTAGGTGCTGTCAAGCTGGTTCTGACTCATAGTGACCTTATACACAAAAGAATGGAACACTGCTCAATCCTGTACCATCTTCACAATAGTTGTGACACATGAACCCATTGCTGATGCCACTGTGCCAATCCATCTTATTGGGGGTCTTCCTCTTTTTCTCTGTCCCTCCACTTTACCTACCACGATGTCCTTCTCCAGAGATTGGTCCCTCCTGATAGTATGTCTGAAGCATGACAGATGAAGTCTTGCCATCCTGACCTCTAAGGAACATTCTAGCTGTACTTCTTCCAACACAGAGTTGCTTGTTCTTCTAGAAGTCTATGATACTTTTAACATTTTTCTCTAACACCGTTAACTCAAACACATCAATTTTCCTACAGTCTTCCTTATTCATTGTCCAACTTTCACATGCTTACGAAGTTACTGAAATTACCATGGGCTGGATCAGGCGTTCTCAAACTGACATCTTTGCTATTGAACACTTTAAAGAGGTCCTGTGTAGATTTGCCTAACGCAGTAAGTATGTCATCTGATTTCTTGACTGCTGCTTCCATGAGTGTTGATGGTTGATCCAAGCAAAATGTAGTCATTGACAACTTCAATCTTTCTCCATTCATCATGATGTAAATTACTGGTCCAGTGGTGAGGATTTTTGTGTTCTTTACGTTGAGGTGCAACCTACACAGAAGGCTGTGACTTGGATTGTTATCATTAAGTATTTTAAGTCCTCTTGACTTTCAGCATGCAAGGTTATATCATCTGCATATCACAAGTTGTTAGACTTCCTTCAATCTTGATGTTATGTTCTTTTTCAAATAATCTAGTTTCTTAGATTCTTTGCTCAGCATACAGATTGAAGAAGTATGGTGAAAGAATACAAGAATAATTTCAAGTAGGTACTATTGTTATCCCCAGGTTTATAAGAAAGAAACCAAAAGTCTAGAGAAGATAAACCACTAGACAAAAGGTATGTGACCTGCTAAGTGTCAGTGTCAAGATTAGAACGGAGAGTGTGTGTATATACTTTTCCCAAATAACATGGTTTAACGTGCATTCTTACAGTAGTAACGTTACACACTCTGGATATGAGAGCTCACTTACTCCTTACCAGTTACTTATGGATATGGTGGTGGCAGTGATGTGCCACGGAGTCGGTTCCAACTCATAGTGACCCTGCATAGGATTGCCGTGGCTGTAAATCTTTACCGGGAGCAGGAAGCGTCATCTTTCTCCCACCGAACAGCTGGTAGTTTTGAACTGCTGACCGTGAGGTTTGCAGCCGACTTATAACCACTATGCTACCAGAGCTTCTTACTCATGGAGATAAATAATACCATTATCCTGTTTTATAAATGGAAAAACTAAGACTCAGAGAGAGTAATGTTCAGTAATATTCTCAAGGCCACAAAATATTTGCAGAACTGATACTTTTGTTTTAAAATTTATTTCTTAGTTTTGAAACTAGGTAGGGGCAAAAAAAATTCTAGTTACCTTTAGCTATTAGAGATGAGGAAAATGCAATTAGATACAGTCATCAAATATATCTTATTTATTATCAAATAATAAACTGAAAGTTTATTCAAATTCATACTAGCTTTTCCTCTTTCCCTTAAACCTTATTTCCCATTTGGTAGCCACCACCCAAAGATACTAAACAACTAAAGCAAAGCACAATTGTCCTTAAGTGACAATTTTGTTCTTTGGTGGGTATAGCAAAAGGTTTACGAATGAGCATAAAACTAGTTTTGGACTATTGTTGGCTTTTGGTTATTCATATAACATCCATTCCTTATTTTATGAATGAACTAAGAATTGACAGTCATTGTGATTCTTTTCTATACCAAAGCAAAGCATTGTGTTCATGTAAAAAATATTTATATGGAAGGGATTATAATCATTATAAAGAAACAAAGTATATGGTTTGTTGAGTGAAAAATGATGATCTGGCCTGTACACTTTCACTCAATTCACAATAAAAACTTAAAAAAAAAAAAAAAGAAAGGAGTCCTGCTGGTGCCTTGGGACAAGAGTTGCACTTAACTGCAATGTCAGCAGTTCAAGCCCACCAGCCACTCTGAGGGATAAAGATGAGGCTGTCTACTCCCTTTGAGATTTATTGTCTCAGAAACCTTATAGAAGGTCAGAATGAGTTGCAATCAACTCAATAGCAGTGGGCTTGGTTGGGTTTATGTAAGTCAGAGACTATGTAAGATATAAAGAACACTTTCCTTCCAAAAGATTGCTGCTAATAATAACCTGTCTCTATTAAATGCTAACAAGCTGCTCCCCTGTTTTAAATATTCTATTCTTACCTCTGTGGTTTTCTTAGACGGTCCCCCACTCTGCTCTGCCTCCCTAGTCATGCATTACTAATCAGTCATTAAACAATGTATGTAGGACTGACTGGGATATGGTTTCAGAACCTCTTTACACAGCCCATATTAATCCATCAGAAGTGATAAGGGATATGAATTGATCTTGATCTCTTACCCCTGCTCTTGGCTGTTGGCTAAGTCTTAAGCGAATAGATTGATCCTTGGCCAATGTTTGGTCCAGGTAACTTATCTCAGATTAAACGAAATAAGGAAGTTTCTGGTGGTTCCTTTGAGCTTCCCATTGTTTCCAGGATGGGCAGAGTGAGTCCCTGAACTAGAGTGGCTCCAACCATCCAATCTAGAGTGATACGCATGCAGAGTCCTATAAAGCAAAGCCCACTGCCAGCGCATCAATTCCTGCTCATAGTGACTCTACACAGGGTTTCCAAGATTTTCACATCTTTCTGGAAGTAGACAGCCTCATCTTTCTCTCTCTCAGCAGTTGGTGGGTTTGAACCAACACTGGTTAGCAGTCCAACACCTAACCTGAAATGCCACATATCGGGCAGGGCAAATGCCACGTATTTGAACCAGACCTTAATAAACTCTACAAGTCAATTAGGCTCCATATCTGTAAGCTTCTTCCCTAAAAGGAAGAGGGATGATGAACATGCGATCATCAGGCTATATCATCTACATTTCTTTGAATAAAATCATAAAACTAGCTTTGATCAGATAAAGAGAAATAGAAAAATGGCACTTATAAGTACCTGATTCGCACAAATACTTAATATTTCACTGCTAAAGGAGTCCTGGTGTGGTGCTATGGGTTAATGTGCTGGGTTAATTCAAGGTCGTTTGAACAGCAAGATCGGCAGTTCAAGCTCACCAGCTGCTCCTCAGAAATGGACTCAACAGCACTTAAGAACAAACAGTAAAGGATTTTAAATGAAGGACAGTCCTACCACACATACAGAAAGCACCACGGACATACCAGTGGCTCATCATTTTAGTTAAGACTATTACGGTGTTAAGGTGGAGGCCAGAGCTACTGGGTCATACTGTAGTCTAGATTGGCAGCTCACAGCTTTATACCATTGGTCACAAAGAGCTCTGGAAGATGCAGTAGTTCAATTGAAACCCATTTTAATGACTGTGATTATGACTCAAAAAACATGTCCTACTCTAATAGGAATCTGCATCTTTACCTGCAAAAGGCAGGATGCACACAATCTTGGAATTTTATATTTGGATCTACAAAATGTTCTATGATAATCAACTTTTATGGAACTAGATACTTTGCAGATTGCAATAAAAAGCTTGTTGCTGTTATGTACCATAGAGTCAGTTCTGACACACAGAAATCCTGTCTAGGGTGTCCGAGGAGCAGCTGGTGAGTTTGAACCACTGATCTTTCAGTTAGCAGTCTAGTGCTTATCCTATAGCACCAAATAACAACATTACAACTGTACTAACCCTGTTGCTAAGTGTCGTAGAATTGGTTCCCACTCATAGTGACTCTGTATAAGGTTTCTGAGGCTTTCAAATCTTTTTGGGAGCAGAAAGCCACATCTTTCTCCTGTGGAGCAGCTGGTGAGCTGGAACCTTAGACCTTGTGGTTCTCAGTACAGTGCTTACCATAGGGAGTCACTGTGTTCACAGTACTAATATTGATGACAGCTAAACTTAATGAACAATTTATGCCAAGCACAGCTCTCAGTACATTAAATATACTACCTCATGTAATCTTCAAAACTCTTGTTGTTGTTGTGAAGTGCTGTCGAGTTCGTTCCGACCCATAGCGACCCTGTATAGGGTTTCCAAGAAGCAGCTGGTGAGCTTGAACCACCGATCTTGCAGTTCAAACGACTTTGCAGTCTGATGCATTAGCCCACAGCACTACACCAGGACTCCTCAAAACTCTTAGATACAATTAATGTCTTCATTTCATGGATGAAGAAACTGAGATTTAGAGGTAAAATAACTTGCTTACGGACAAATGACTACCCTAGAAATCCCAGACTGAATTCTTAGTCTCTCTCTAAAGTGAAATCTCTCAGCCTTGCATTTTTAACTACTGTGGACTGGCTTATGAACCAGCATGATAACATGTAGACTCTCTCCAGCAACGTCCATTACAGCACTAATCACAATAGCCAAGTGATACAAATATCCCAAATGTCCATCACATGAATGGATAAACAGAATGTGATAGAGCCATACAATGGAATATGAGTCAGCCATAAAGAAAAATGAAATTTTGGTACGTGGTGTAACATGGATGAGCCTATGCTAAGTGAAGTCAATCAGACATAGCAGGACAAACAGTATCTGATCGCACTTATATGAAATATCTGGAGCAGGCAAAAGGATGTAGTTAGTAGTTTATTAATGGTTACCAGGACCTGGTGGGGAGGCAGAGACAAAGAAAAGAACAGGAAGTTTGTTTCAGGGGTACTGTGTTTCCATCGGGGATGATGGGAAGTGTTTGGAAATGGATAGTGGTTGTGGTTCACAACATGGTAAATTTCATGAATGTCACTCAAGTGCACAGTTAAGAGTCCTGATATGGTGCTAATGGTAAGCACTGAACTTCTCACTGTAGGGTCAACAGTTCAAACCCACCAGCTGCTCCTTTGAACCCCTACACTGGGTCACTATGAGTCGGAACCAACTTGACAGCTTAACAACAACAACAAAATGGCCTTTTTTTTTTGTTATATGAGGGGGCTTCAAAAAGTTCATGAAACTTGGAATAGAAAGATAATGGCATTTTTCCATGAACTTTTTGAAGTCCCCCCCATATATATTTTACACAATAAATTTTTTTTTCCTTAAGTGCAGAAACTTAGCCCCCAGATCTAGTAAATCAGAATTTGCTTTTAACAAGATCTACAGGCTCTGGTAGCGTAGTGGTTACGAATTGGGCTGCGAACCTTAAGGTCAGCGGTTTGAAACTACCAGC